>NC_057835.1:38878636-39181666 GCF_910594005.1 Cervus elaphus | reverse complement strand
CATCTCAGTTCATGACAATTTCATCCTTCCTGTTGCTCCAGCTAAAAGCCCGGCAACATCCTTGTCTTCCGTCAGCCAAGCCCCACACCAGCATCTATCCACATCTCTCCATCTCTCCAGCAACTACTCTAGTTCCTCTTGTTTGGTTATTCATAGCTGCCATATCACAAATCTCCCTGATCCTTCCTGTCTCCCTTGATCCAAACCTCAGCACGGCAACTCAAGGGATCACTCAAGTGCATCTCAACTCAAGTGAAAAAGTGGATCTGATCATGGCAATGTATCTCTTTGTTGATACCTTCTGGTGGCATCCCAGCTGGTGTGCAGTGATGTCGACCTTACAAGGTTCTTTCAAACTTGTTCTCCTGTATTATCTCCACCCATCCACCCCCTGGCTTCCTCTTTGACCCTTTTCCTCTATTCTTAGCACTTCTGCCTCTCTGACCCCTTTGATGCCTACTGAACACTAAAGTCACTTCCTCAGGCTTTTGTCTTTACTATTTCCCCTGCCCGTTCACCAGCTTGCATCGACAGTCTTGCCTGATCACCCCACTTAAACTTGGCAATACCCCAACAAATCCACAACTGCCTCCCTGCATTATTTTTTCCATAGCAGTTATTGTTTTCTAACATACTATATTTTGATATTCATTTTGCCTATTTCTCTCCACCGAAAAGCAGTACCAGGCGGGCAGGAATTTTTGTTTTGCTTACTGTTGTATTTTCAGGACCTAAAAGTGACTGCCACATAGTAGGCACGCAATAAAGACTTGTTACATGAATGAGTATTACAACGAGAGATGTTTCTATGTTCCGAGTCAGAAAACATAGTCTAGGCTTTCAAATAACAGATCCTCCAGAGTGCTGTCTGTGCCATAAAAGATGATGGGATGCAAGCAGCATTTTATGTTGCCCCTTGGCAAAAAGGTCATTAATCAAAGCAGAGATGACGGAGAGGGATAGAGCTATGAGTGGAAGAAATGACAGGTGTTTGTAGATGCTGTCTCTGATATATTTATGTCACTGCATCCTCAAACACAGAAACAGTGAAGCCTGACTGACCTCCAGTCCACCTCCAGCACAAGATGTGGGCAAGCTCCGCCTCAGACGAGTCCACTTTACCTCTACCTGATCCCTGGCCCGGCCCTGCAGAGTCCCTAGAGGAAGCTTGCAGAATAACAGAGTCAGGAGGCAAAGCTGAAACAGGGTGGAATAAGAAGCTGAGAGAGGCCAGCAAGCCTCTTCCTTATCTCCTGGGAACTTACAGCTCTGAAAGCCCAGGTGAGTCACACGATGCCTGCAGTGAAAATGAATTCCCCTTTTAACAGTAACCTAAATCACAAAACCAGATCTTATCCAAAAGCTTAAATAACCCAACTTTTGCATTCAAAGAGAATTTCGTTGAAAACAGGGCCCCATCGGAAGCACCATGGACAAGGTGTGTTTATTTATGCAAAGAAAATAATAAGGAGGAAATGGCATTACATGGACAAATCAACAAACAGCAGCTGCTTTCCGGAAATAATCCTTTAAGACATTTAAGATTTTTGTTTATAAAATAAACAATAAAAGTGTAGAAATATGAAAGCTATTATTTTATTGGTTTGAAAGTCATTCTTTCCAGCTGATCTAACTTTCATCTTTCTCTACTACAATCCATTTTAAAGGAATAACCTTAATTTTAACTGCATTCGCCTCTCATTATGTTTTGTTGTTGTTCAGTTGCTAAGTCATGTCTGACTCTTTACATCCCATGCACTGTAGCACACCAGGACCCTCTGTCCTTCACTATCTCCCAGAGTTTGCTCAAATTCATGTCCATAGAATTGGTGATGCTCACTATGGAAAACAGTGTGGAGATTTCTTAAAAAACTGGAAATAGAACTGCCATATGACCCAGCAATCCCACTTCTGGGCATACACACTGAGGAAACCAGATCTGAAAGAGACACGTGCACCCCAATGTTCATCGCAGCACTGTTTATAATAGCCAGGACATGGAAGCAACCTAGATGCCCATCAGCAGATGAATGGATAAGGAAGCTGTGGTACATATACACCATGGAATATTACTCAGCCGTTAAAAAGAATTCATTTGAATCAGTCCTAATGAGATGGATGAAACTGGAGCCCCTTATACAGAGTGAAGTAAGCCAGAAAGATAAAGAACATTACAGCATACTAACACATATATATGGAATTTAGAAAGATGGTAACGATAACCCTATATGCAAAACAGAAAAAGAGACACAGAAATACAGAACAGACTCTTGAACTCTGTGGGAGAATGTGAGGGTGGGATATTTCAAAAGAACAGCATGTATACTATCTATGGTGAAACAGATCACCAGCCCAGGTGGGATGCATGAGACAAGTGCTCGGGCCTGGTGAACTGGGAAGACCCAGAGGAATCGGGTGGAGAGGGAGGTGGGAGGGGGGATCGGGATGGGGAATAAGTGTAAATCTATAAAAAAAAGAAAAAATAAATAAAAATAAAAAGCTTAAAGATATTAAAAAAAAAAAATTAAATCCAAAAAAAAAAAAGAATTGGTGATGCTATCTAACCATCTTATCCTCTGCCACCCTCTTCTCCTTTTGCCTTCAATCTTTCCCAACATCAGTGTCTTTTTCAATGAGTTGGCTCCTTACATCAGGTGGCCAAAGTATAGGAGCTTCAGCTTCAGCATCAGGCCTTCCAATGAATATTTACCCTCTCAATACCTCCAGTGATTTTTTGTTATTTAAGACACTGGTTAAAATTTTATGTTTAAGCAATAGAATTCTTTCTTAAAAGTAAGTGCTGAGACTTCCCTGGTGGTCCAGAGGTTAAGACTTTGCCTTCCAGTGCAGGGGGTGTAGATTAGATCTCTGGTCAGGGAGTTAAGATTTCACATGCCTCACGGCAAAAGAAAAAAACCAACCAAACAAACATAAAACAGAAGCAACACTTAATAAATTCAGTAAATACTTTAAAAATGGTCCACATAAAAAATTCTTAATAGAAAGATTTTTTAAGTTTTTAAAAAAGAAACAACTAAGGACAAGACCTAAAATCATACTCCTGTTTCTCAGTTTCCCACAGGAAAAGGCTGCAAGCTGTTTTTTAAACTGACTCAATTTCCCCTCTTTCAGCAGAAAGTTCACAACCCTGAGACCCCAATTTTTGATGACATAAAAACTAATAAACACCTAGAAGTGGTTCAAGATTGATAAATAAATTAATTTTATAAGACCAAATAGAAACTTTAAAATAATTTTTATGATCTGAAAACACACTTTTTTTTTTTTTTTGAAAACACACTTTAAGAGAACAAAACTTCTCAAAATTTTCATGCCTAATTCTTAAACATTCTAATGAGTAACCTCCATTGTCTGAAATTAGTTGCCGCAAAAAAGATATAAACTAGATGTTTTAAAGTGAGTATGACTTGCTCTTGATTGTTAAATAGAATGCCTATCCAAAAGTTTTAGTGCCATACTAGAATACAATATAGTGAAGTTGCTCAGTCATGTCCGACTCTTTGTTACCCCAGGGACTGTAGCCTACCAGGCTCCTCCATGCACGGAATTTTCCAGGCAAGAATACTGGAGTGGGTTGCCATTTCCTTTTCCAGGAGATCTTCCCGATCCAGGGACTGAACCCCAGTCTCCCACATTGTAGGCAGACGCTTTACCATCTGAGCCACCAGGGAAGTCAAAAGTTTTAGTGCCATACTAAAATACAATATAGATAAAAGCAAAAGTGCTCTTCTTTAATAGGGTGTGGTGGAAAAAGCTGAGAAACCAGCTGAATCATTCTTATACCCACCTTCATCCCCCAAGCCAACATCACATGCACATATTTGCAAGCATGATGGCTCAGTGGAGCTGTTTGCCAAACCTTGGCCTGAAAATTTAAGTATTGTAGCTTTTTTTTTCACTCGGCTACCCAAGACCTTCCACAAAGGATGACCCCAAATTACCTTCCCATTATTCTCTATATCCAATATCTATCCCACGTAAAACCAAACCTCCTACTCAGTATTACTTGGAATGTTTCCTTGCTTTCATCATGCCACGCAGGTCTCATATCATTAAAACTTAGATTGGAATCAAGTACCTTCTAGCTTTGAGCCTCAGGCAGGTTATAAAGACCTCTAAAGCCTTTGTGAATCTACCTGCATCTGAAGGAGCTGAAAACAGAAGTACCCATCTTGTGATGTTGTTATGAGCTAACCCATCAGAAGCAGTCAGCAGCCCACCTGGATGGCAGAAGAGGGCCATAAATGTTGGCTATTATCCCGTGCTGGGGCTCAGCCTTCACACGGGAAGGCACTCAGGTGGCCCAGAACTCCTGCCGCTTCAGGGAGAGCTTTAGGATCATCAAAGACAATCTCTCTGAATATCAGTGCCCTGAAGAATAATACCACACCAAACATTTCACCTTAGGCAAAAAAACACTGAAAATCATAATTTCCTTACTCACAGTTGGGCTCACATTCTTAAACTGTGTGGACTTAAGAAAATCCCACTTATTTTTTTCCTTAGTTTCTTAAAAGTATTTATTTATTTGGCTGCACTGGGTCTTAGTTGCGGCACATGGGGTCTTCACTGCATCAAGCGGGATCTTTCGTTGTGGTGTACAACACATGTGGTTGCGCCTTCACGTGTGGGATCTTTGTTCCCTGATCCAGGACTGAACTCGCATCCCCTGCATTGCAAGGTGGATTCTTAACCACTGGACCACCAAGGACGTCCCTTTCCTTAGTTTTTAAAGGTGCAATCCAAGAGGGACGAAGAACCCTCCAGGAGCTCTCCTGCACCCTTCCCAGTGCTGTGCAAAGCAGGCCCGACACAGACCAAGGAGGGACTGCAAGCAGTTTTCTGTTACTTCCCGTGCGCAGGCTGAGGACTTCAGAGACACAGAATAAAATGTCTATTCAGGAAAATAAGAAGCACTGGCCAGGGTCAGTGGCCTCCAAATCTTCCACAGCAAAGCTGCTCAAAATGACACAGAAAGGGTCCAAGTGTGTTATTGATCCCCTTGCATGCATGCGTGCATGCTAAGTCACTTCAGTTGTGCCCAACTCTTTGTGACCCTATGAACTGTGGCCCACCCGGCTCATCTGTCCATGGGATTCTCCAGGCAAGAATACTGGAGTGGGTTGCCACGCCATCCTCCAGAGGAATCTTCCTGACTCAGGGATCAAACCTGGATCTCATGCTCCAGTATTGGCAGGCAGGTTCTTTACCACTAGCACCACCTGGAAGCCCCTGATACCCTTAGTTCTTGGGTAATCAGGTAGGGTCTGGAGGGATCTGGAGCCCTGGGCCATCCACCTCCTCTGGCAGCCTCCGTTCATATTCCCCAGTACCTTGCGAAATGATCATCTCCACATTCTGTGATGTGAGGGTGCTACGAGCTGTCTATCTTCTTTGCCTCCTTTGCTGAGGTCTGTGCTGGTTACTCTGCCCTGGTTTGGTTCTTGCAGGAATGCTTTTCAGTGTTAACTGCAGTCTGCTGTAACCACGAGGGCCCTGGAGATTGAGGCAAGTCAGCAGTAGCCTTGAGGTCCTTGGAAGATCCACAGATGGTCTCAATGCTCTGAGCTGGCCCTGGAGATGCAGAGCTGGGCAGAAGCAGTGCTGCCTGGGCCCTCAGACCAGGCCCCAAGTCCTACCCACTGCCATGGAATGACGGTATTAGACGGTCATGGTAGGTCTACTCTATGCAAAACAAAGAACTGGTTACTGGAGTCTCTGCCCTTCAGGAAGAAGGACATCAAATTCTTCTTAAAAAAATATTTATTTATTGGGTTTCCCTGGTGGCTCAGGAGTAAAGAATCCACCTGCCAATGCAGAAGACAGGAGTTCCATCCCTGGTCTGGGAAGATCTCACATGCCTCAGAGCAGCTAAGCCTGTGTGTCACACTATCGAGCCTGTGCTCTAGAGCCTGGGAGCCTCAACTAGTGAGCCTGGGTACTGCAACTACTGAAGCCCATATTCCTAGGGCACGTGCTCCACAACGAGAAAAGCCACCATGATGAGACGTCCATGCGCCACAACTAGAGAGTAGCTCCTGCTCTCCAAAACTAGAGAAAAAACCTGTACAGCAATGAAGACTTGGCACAGCCAAAAATAAATAAATAAAATTTTAAAAAATTCATTTATTTGGCTGCTGTTGCTAAGTCACATCAGTTGTGTCTGACTCTGTGCGACCCCATAGATGGCAGCCCACCAAGCTGCACTGGATCTCAGTTTCGGCACTCAGGATCTTTTAGTTTTGGCATGATCCTTGATCTAGATCCTTGATTAGGGATTGAACCCTGGCCCCTTGCATTGGGAGCACAGAGTCTTAGCCACTGGACCACCAGGAAAGTCTCAGACATCAAATTCTTGAGCAACTGAGCCTCAGTGGGAAAAAAAAAGAGTGTTAGTTGCTCAGTCATGTCCAACTCTTTTTGACCCCATGGACTATAAAGGGAAGAGCTAAAAAAAGTCCAGCTCTTTACTTGGATTTACAATAGAGCCTTTTAGAAAAGGTCTTCAAGAAGAGGAATTTAAATATTTAGAAAAGCCAAAGTGATGCCTGAGATGACTAGAATGATCCAATCTTTAGAGGGTGCATCAACACACATCCAATTTCAAGTAGCTGCCACTAAAACAGCCTTCAAAACATTAGAAAAATGAAGAACTTCATAGATCACTAACAGAGGCTTTGGATGAACACTCTACTGCTTAAAGAAGCATAAGCTGCTTTCATAAGAGACTGAGAAATACATGAACAAACTTGTTCAACAGAACAAAATAGTAGAAAACTGTAAGGTGCCCACAGGACAAATTAAAATGGCCAGAAAAGTCAAATGAAATCTCCAGATGACCTTTGGCTAAAGAGGAGAGACTGGAGTGCTCTTGATGAAGCAACCCAAATAGTGGAAACTTGGAATTGGATATAATGAAAACATCCAGAAATGCAGACTTTGTAGAACAGGGATCAAAAGTAGTTTTGAAGGGTGTTCTCTCGTGGTCTAGTAGTTAAGAATTTGCCTGCCAATGCAGGGTTTGATCCCTGGTCTAGGAAGATCCCACATGTCATTGAGCTACTAAGCCCATGAAACACAACTACTGAGCCCAAGTGCTACAACTACTGAAGCCCTGCATGCCCTACTTAGAGCCTGCGCTCCACAACAAGGGAAGTCACCACAATGAGAAGCCTGCGTGCCACAGTGAAGGGTGGCCCTCACTCTCCACATCTAGAGAAAGCCCACATGAAGCAATGAAGACCCAGTGTAGTCAAACTAAATAAATAGATAAGTCTAAAAAATGGAAAGAAACAATTATTTGATTTTAGAAAAGTAGTTTTGAGGAAACCAATTGATAATGGCTGAATCAAATACATATTGATAAAAGAAAAAAGAAAGTAAATGTGCCTCCAACTAACTGAAGAATATAAAATAATCAATGAACTTAAAGATCATTATCAGAAGTCTCTATGTAGAGAAAGCTTTCCTGCAGTTAGAAAAAACACATAAAAGGAAATGCAGAAAGTCCAGTAGAAACATTAGATCTTTTCTGACCTGCATTTTTAATGTCAATGTCAATGACATGTATTTTGCATGTCAGTGTATGGCAAAAACCACTACAATATTGTAAAGTAATTAGCCTCCAACTAATAAAAATAAATGAAAAAAAAATGGAATAAGTTTTCACCAAATATTGAATTTAAAAATTTGACTCATAAAAGTAGAGGTGAATCTTTCCAAAGTTGATACAAGATGATCTGTGTATGTGAAGAGCTGGACATCTATAAAATACAAGCCAAAATTCTTTTAGCAAAGTTCTCATGAATCAGTAACTCTTATCAAATCCAGTTTTTTTCTCATGAAAGAAAAGTTATGGTGATAGTTTGAGAGCCCTATTGGTTGAAAGAAAGTTCAATTAGCTTAAGAAGAGAAAAGGCATACATTAGACAATTTGATGTGTAAGAATCAAGATTGCCGGGAGAAACATCAATAACCTCAGATATGCAGATGATGCTACCCTTATGGCAGAAAGCAAAGAAGAACTAAAGAGCCTTTTGATGAAAGTGAAAAACCTGGCTTAAAACTCAACATTCAAAAAACGAAGATCACGGTATCCAGTCCCACGACTTCATGGCAAATAGATGGGGAAACAGTGCAAACAGTGACAGACTTTATTTTCTTGGGCTCCAAAATCACTGTAGATGGTGACTGCAGCCATGCAATTAGAAGACGCTTGCTCCTTGGAAGAAAAGTTATGATCAACATAGACAGCATATTGGAGAAGGCAATGGCAACCCACTGAAGTACTCTTACCTGGAAAATCCCATGGACGGAGGAGCCTGGTAGGCCTACAGTCCATGGGGTCACTAAGAGTCAGACCCGACTGGGTGACTTCACTTTCACTTTTCACTTTCATGCATTGGAGAAGGAAATGGCAACCCACTCCAGTATTCTTGCCTGGAGAATCCCAGGGACGGGGGAGCCTGGTGGGCTGCTGTCTATGGGGTCGCACAGAGTCGGACACAACTGAAGCGACTTAACAGCAGCAGCAGCAGCAGACAGCATGTTAAAAAGCAAAGACATTACTTTGCTGACAAAGGTCCGTCTAGTCAAAGCTATGGTTTTTCCAGTAGTCATGTATGGATGTGAGAGTTGGACTATAAAGAAAGCTGAATGCTGAAGAATTGATGCTTTTGAACTGTGGTGTTGGAGAAGACTCTTGGGAGTCCCTTGGACTGCAAGGAGTTCAAACCAGTCAATCCTAAAATAAATCAGTCCTGAATATTCATTGGAAGGATTGATGCTGAAGCTGAAACTCCAATACTTTGGTCACCTGATGCAAAGAACTGACTTATTGGAAAAGACCCTGATGCTGGGAAAGATGGAAGGCAGGAGGGGAAGGGGATGACAGGGGATGAGATGGTTGGATGGCATCACTGCTTGATGGACATGAGTTTGAGCAAGTTCCAGGAGTTGGTGATGGACAAGGAAGCCTGGTGTGCTGCAGTCCATGGGTTTGCAAAGAGTCAAACATGACTGAGCGACTGAACTGAACTGAACTGAACTGAGACAATTTAAACATTTTGAAGAGTATACTTCTGTCCTTGATGTTGGAAATGGGGCATTTGGCAGAAGCTTGCAAAGATCTTCAAGGAATCCTCTGAATGACCAGATCACCAAGAAACAACAGGCATCAAACAATTATATCCAGGCATGGGAATTTAGGTCCAGCATTCTGGGTGGACCAGATGCCCCAGTGGAACCAGCACTCCAAGGGGAGAAGCCCTCCAAGAGGTGACTTCTATCCTGATGCAGCAAGTCCTCAGTGAGACCAGAACTTCTCCTTCGGCTCCTTGTGCTGGCACTTGGTACCTTCTGTTGACTCAACCTTTCAACCTCAATGGGAGCCATGGACCAGAGCACTGTTTTTCCATTTTGTGGCCCCATCAGTGGTCAGATGTTCCCCAGCATTCCCAGGAGGCAGTTGCTCAGAAAGGAATCCCCTTTTCTTCCTCTGTTCTTAGAAGTGAGGGCAAATTTCCCTAGGGATCGTCTAGGAATTTTTCTCTCCAGAAAGGGACTTCCCTGGCCTGAAACATCCTCCACTGATGTTAAGAAAAGTCACTGCACCAAGCTGTGGATTTGGTCTTCCCCTCATACAATCTGAGAGCAGAAGTGAGCCACCTTGAGTGGATCCCACCATAATAAGGTTTGTTCTGAAGGTCCAGAACCTCAGCAAGATACTTTTTCCCTTGGAGACTAAAATAATTTAACGTTTTTGCTATTGCTTATAGTGCCATTAAATGATTATGGTTCAAATGGAAGCTTGATAAGATTTTAATTCTTAGAATAAAGTTGCATCACAGTAGATTATTGAAATGTGACACTTGTAGGTTCACTACAGCTATGTAATTCCATCAATAAGTAGTATAATTACAGCATTTTTATTGCTGTTAATAAGTCCATTAAAATCATCCAAAAAACAAGACTTTATTTCTCTTAATATAATTTTGAATTTTTTTCTCTTTTGGTTTTATTGCTATTATGTAATGATTATACAGTAGTTCAAAAGGAAACTTGACAGGATTCCCTTTCTTAGGAGAATGTCTTACAGATATACATTAGATAAATAGTGTGAATAATAATAAATGTGAATCTTATTAATAAAACTTTTTTGATCTTGTTTGATTTTTAGAGAGTTTGATATTTTCATTAAAACTACTTAATAAATCTCTCCTGCTGACATAGAGAATGTTTTTCTTCTAAAGTAATTTTGAACTTCCCCTCATCTAGTTTTACCACTGTAGTAATTATACAATTGCTCAATGAAAGTTAGACAGAATTCTTAGAATATTTTATAAATGTAGTTTAAAAGTGAAGTTCATCAGTAAATGCTTCATTTCTTCTTCTTTTAAGTAATTTAAAGATAAAATTTCCAGTTGTTGCTGGTTAACAAGTTCTCTATAATATGAATTGTAGTAAGAGCTTTATATAAACAATCTTGCAAATAGAGGCATTTGAAACTCTACTCTGTTTACCTGGGGCTGAATTTACTCAAACGACTACATTTAACTAAAAAGTTTTTGCTTAAAAAGTCTTATTCATCTTTATATATTCATAGGAAGGACCAATGCTGAAGCTGAAGCTCCAATACTTTGGCCATCTGATGCAAAGAGCAGACTCATTGGAAAAGACTGTGATGCTGGGAAAGACTGATGGCAGGAGGAGAAGGGGGCGACAGAGGATGAAATGGTTGGATGGCATCACTGACTCAATGGATATGAGTTTGGGCAAATGCCAGGGGATAGTGAAGGAAAGGGAAGCCTGGGATGTCGCAGCCCATGGGGTTGCAAAGAGTCACCACTTAGTGACTGAACAACAACAACAAAATTCATCTTTAATATCTTATCTTTAGTGGTTTCCTTTCTGGGAATTTATTTTGGATCCTTTTCTGTAATTTCTTCCTGTAAACCCTCAAAGTACTTTGCACTTCTTTAACTGTATACTATCTTGCTAAATGTTTGTCTAATTGATCACTAGCCCTATAGATTATAATTTAATTGGGTGTAGGGAGGGAATACATTTCAATTTATGTATTGGAGAAGGAAATGGCAACCCACTCCAGTATTCTTGCCTGGAGAATCCCACGGACAGAGGAGGTTGGCAGGCTATAGTCCATGGGGTCACAAAGAGTCAGACATGACTAAGTGACCAACACACACATGTATTTTATACTGGTCCTTTGAATATAGGAGTAATAGCAGTGATAAATAAGTGATTTATTAATTTGAATTAAAGTCACTTTAAGCAAATACGATAACATACAGAATAGTTTTCTAACACAATAAAATAGAGCTGATGCCAGTTATCACAGAGAGGATGGGGGTTCTATCCCACATGTGTGCTTACAGAAATGTACCATCAACTTTTCTGTCTCAGGAAGTATGACTCCTCCCCTAGAGCATCCTCTGAACTTGAAGGTGAGCTGCTGGTCCTAAGTTGAATGCAGAGGGAAAGTTACCAGGTAATCAAGGAAATCTATGACCTCTACTGGAAAATAGCTTCCACAGTACATGTACTCCTTCTTGCCCAGGGGAGAATTATTTACAAATACAAAGGACTGTCGGCTTCTACTCCTTAATATGAAACTTCCTGCTAATACAATGTGAAGGCTTTAAGCCATAATGTTTAGAAAAGGTCCAAATTGTGAAGCTCTAAGGTTCTCATTAGAATGGTAACTTGACAATATTGCACATTTTTCATATAATAAAACAACGCCAGAAAGTTTATCCAGATATCGAAAGACAATATATGTGTACAATTTGGATGAGTTAACATCATAATGAAAGCCTTCACTTTTGCATTTCCTGGCTTTTGTGTGTCATTATTATTATTTATGATTTGAATGCTGGCAGCAAATTCAGCATTGCATAAGCCATAGAGTAAGCAGAGCTTCCGCCTTGGGGCTTATTGAATGAACAGCACAGGCAAAATATCTCATATTAAAACTCTCCAGAGGTAGCTGACTCTCAAAGGTGCAAGGAGCTTTGTCATTAAGACACTTGTCCCTTTTCTTTATCCTTTTTGACCATTTAGCTTAATTTGTGCACCCCTTTGTTTGAAGAAGATCGTTGAAACAATGCAAGAAGATGTTCATTTTCCTAAAAAGGAGTTGGCTGGTCTGGTGTTTCAATGTTGCACATTTGAAAGCAAATGGGTGAAGAAGTGAAAAAAAAAATGCCATGACTATGAGAATTAAATTAAAGCTCATGTCCCTCTGTACTTTGGCACATGCAAGAACTTATATTTATATTGTCCCTTCCTCCCTGACCTTCAGATCAAGTCTCTACCACTGAGAAGTCTTCCTTGATCTCTTATAAGTCACACCTATCGAAACTGTTTAATCTCCCACCTGACTCTGTACTCCCTGAGTACAGGGAGAGTGTCTTATTAGACATGTGTCACCAGCATCTAGCACTGAGAGCTTGACAACTATGTATAAATAAAAAACAAGAAAGGGCTGAGTCCTTTCTATACAGCCAATAAAGAAGATGTGGTACATATATACAGTAGAATATTACTCAACCACTAAAAGGAACAAAATAGGGTCATTTGTAGAGATGAAGATGGAACTAGAAACTGTCATACAGAATGAAGTAAGTCAGAAGGAGAAAAACAAATATTGCATATTGATGCATATATGTGGAATCTAGGGAAATGGTACAGATGGGCCTATTTCCAAGTTGGAATAGAAATGCAGACATAGAGAGAAGAACTGTGGACACAGGGGGACAGGGGAAGAGGGGGACAAATTGGGAGATTGGGATTAATACATATAAATGACTGTGTGTAAAATAGATAGCTAGGGAGAAGCTTGCATAGCACAGGAAGCCCAGTCCAAGGCACTGTGATGACGCAGGGGGATGGGATGGTGAGGGTGGTGGGAGGAAGGTCCAAGAGGGAGGGTATATATAAATATAAATACATATATATATGCATATAGCTGATTCACTTCATTATACAGCAGAAACTAACACAGCATTGTAAGGCAATTACATTCCAATTAAAAAATAAAATGATATGACTAGTGAAATTTCTGCCCTTCTATTCAAACTCTTAATCATGATTATGAATACTTTCTAACCCCTTAAGTAATCTTGCAAATCATTTATACACTAGCCTAATGACCAAGGGCTTCCCTGAAGGCTCAGTGGTAAAGAATCCGCCTGCCAGTGCAGGAGATGTGAGTTCTATTCCTGGTCACGAAGATCCCCTGGAGGAGAAAATGGCAACCCACTCCAGTATTTTTGACTGAGAAATCCCAAGGACAGCAGAGCCTGCCAGGCTACAGTCCATGGGGTTCCAAAAGAGTCGGACAAGACTTAGCAGCTAAGTAACAACAACTATTGACTAAATGTATCAGGGTCAAACTGTTTATTGTTTGATTAACCTTCCTTCCAATAAACTAAACCTATTATGGGTTTACTATTTGGAGACCTGGGTTCGATCCCTGGGTTGGGAAGATCCCTTGGAGAAGGGGATGGCAACCCACTCCAGTATTCTTGCCTGGAGAACCCCATGGACATAGGAGCCTGGTGGGCTACAGTTCACAGGGTTGCAAAGAGCTGGACATGACTGAGCGACTAACACATACATATTATTGGTTTAGAGGTACTCTGCTTACTTCAGAAATCTGTAATTTCCTAGGACATAGCTGTGTCTCTTCTTCACTCACTAATCCTGTCACACACCTTCAATCTTTTCTAATTCAGTACTCAAGACTTTGCTTGATAGTGGTTTCTTCGCTGTATCCTTTGTTTTACTCCTGAAACTCCTATTATATAGACATTGAATTTCTCACCTTCTCCTCCCTAATTTTTATCTTTTCTGTCATAGTTTTCCCTGATTTACCTTTCTGTTCCAGGTTCAGGGATAATTTTTCAAGTTAGTATTATTATTCACTAATTGTTCTTTTTCATATCCATGCTGATGTTTACTGCTTTTTTATTGACTTTTTTAAAATTTATTTTTAATTGGAGGAAAATTGCTTTACAATGCTGTGTTAGTTTCTGCTGTACAACAACATAAATCAGCCATAATTATACCTATATCACCTCCCTCTTGAGCACCCCTCCCCTCCCCCACTGAGCATCCCTTCCCTCCCCCCATCCCTCCCCTCCCTCCATTCCACCACTCATCACAGAGTGCCGGGCTGGGCTCTCCGTGTTATATAGCAACTTCTCACCATCTATCTATTTTGCACATGGTAGTGTATATATGTTTATGAACATTTCTTTATTAAAGCAAATGGCTGAAGAACCTGAAAATGCAGTTAATGATACAAAGACTCCAATTATTAACCATTTAATGTACCCATGTACCTATTACCTTATCTTCCACCCTGTGGATGACCATTTGAGAGTCCATGAAAATATTTTAAGTCACTTCAGTGTTTAAATGGCACTTATTTTTATTTTGTATTGGGTTGTTGTTGTTCTTTAGTTGCTAAGTTATGTCCAACTCTTTGTGACCCCATGGACTGCAGCATGCCAGGCTTTCCTGCTCTTCACTGACTCCTGGAGTTTGCTCAATTCATGTCCATTGAGTTGGTGATGCCATCTAACTATCTCATCCTCTGCTGCCTTCTTCTTCTTTAGCAGAATCCAATTATATTACTAAGTATTGATAACTTATCTCAATTTGTGTCTTGTAACTCTTCCAGAAGTTGTGGTTGGGTATCAGAAATACATAGTATTATTTATGCTCTGAGGTAGTTGATAACCTTCAAATTTTACACTAAAACATAAGATAACACTTATGATTTGGGAAGCCTAAGATATGCTTCGTGATGGGTGAACAGCCACAGAGACTGTTGGAAGTATGAAACGGCCCCAGGGAAGCATATGAATCTGTTGTCTTTTGGGAATGATGACTTTTGCCCTGGAACAGAACCAAAGAGAAGTAATCTGGACTGAATGTTAGAGCCCAGTTAGAATCCTGGCTTTGCCTCTCTGTCTGGGTGACTTCATTTTATCTGCCTATGAAATAGAGGGCATAATGCTGACCTAATTGGGTAATTATGAAAATTAAACAAGATGGCACGCCCTTCAAAGTAACCTGTGGTCTAAGAAGTACATTCTGTAATCTTGATAAAATTCCTCCTCCTCTTTTAACCACCCAAATTAGCTTTTATGAATGATTCTAAGTTAGAAACAGAAACAAAAGAACCCAGATATCTTCTTCTTCGGACTGTCAATATTAAGTCCAAATTAAACTTCTCTGCTTAGAAATAACTGCTTAAAAGATAAATCGATAAATATATAGTATAAGCTGGACACATATGCCAGGTACATGTGGCTTTTTTTAGAGGGCCAGATAATACAGATTTTAGGTTTTGTGGGTCATACAGTCTCTGTAATGACTATTCATCTTTGCTGTTAGGTCATGAAAATGGTCACAGACAATTATGGAAACATATAACTTTGACTGTGCTTCAATAAGACTTTATTTAAAGGAAAACAAACAGATGGCAGGCCAGATGTGGCTGGCAGAACAGTTTGTTGGCTCCTGTCCTAAGTAGTACTGAGATGAAGAAGACAATGTCTGTGACTTCATGGAACTTATATTCTAGTCGGGACGACAATGAATCAACAGATAAAAACACACCATAAAATGGCAGATGGGATTAAAGGGTCACAAAGCATACGAAAACCAGAACTAGAGAATCAATAGTAATGGTGGAGGAGGGAAAGGCTATTTAGATAGGGTAGTCAGAGAAAGTCTCTGAAAAATGATTAAGAATACATGGGTAAAGTGAAGGAGCAATACCATGTCTATATGTTGAAAAGAGATTCAAGGAAAAAACTGCAGATACAAAAGCTGTGATGCAGTATAGCAGTTTGAATAGTGGCTCTCCAAAAGGTGGCTTAGTCGGTAAAGATTCAGTCTGCCAATGCAGGAGACTTGGGGTCAATCTCTGGGTCAGGAAGAACTCCTGGAGAAGGAAATGGCAACCTACTCCAGTATTCTTGCCTGGGAAATTCCATGGACAGAGGAGCCTGGCAGGTACAGTCTGTGGGGTCACAAAGAGTCGGACACAACTGAGTGATGAAACCACCAAAAGATATGTCCACCAAGAACCTTGCAACATGACCTTACTTGGAATAAGGGTCTTTGCAGGTGAAAGTAACTAAGGAATCTTGAGATTACCCTGGGTTAAGGTGGGCCATAAATCCAATGACAAAGCCTTAAAGAGAAGAAAAGGGGAAATATTCACAGAGAGAAAAGGGGAAAAGGTTATGAGAAACAGCAGTAGAGACTGGAGTTATGCAACTACATTCCAAGGGATGCCAGCATTAACCTGCAGCGAGGGGAACGGATCTCCCCTTCACTGGGGAAGGAAGAAATCAAGAAAGCACAACTCTGCTACATCTTGATTTTTCTGCATAACTGTGAGAGGACACATTTCTGTTATTTTAAGCCCCCTACTTCATAGAAATTTGTTAACGCAGCCTCAGGAAACTAATACAGATGGAAATACTCTTGATATGTTCCAGGAATAGCAAAACCAGTGTGGCTAGAGCCAAGACGGCAGAGACAAAAGAGGTAATCAGGGTAGATATTCCCAGCCGGCATTAGTGGTAAAGAACCTGCCTGCCAATGGAGGAGACATGAGATTCGGGTTCCATCCCTGGGCCAGGAAGATTCCCCCAGAGGAGGGCATGGCAACCCACTCCAATATTCTTGCCTGAAGAATCCCATGGACAGAGGAGCCTGGTGGGCTACAGTCCAGTTCAGTTCAGTTCAGTTGCTCAGTTGTGTCCAACTCTTTGCGACCCCGTGGACTGCAGCATGCCAGGCTTCCCTGTCTATCACCAACTCCAGGAGCTTACGCAAATCCATGTCCATCGAGTCAGTAATGCCATCCAACCATCTCACCCTCTGTTGTCCCCTTCTCCTCCCACCTTCAATCTTTCCCAGGATCAGGGTCTTTTCAAATGAGTCAGTTCTTTGCATCAGGTGGCCAAAGTATTGGAGCTTCAGCTTTAGCATCAGTCCTTCCAACGAATACTCAGGACTGATTTCCTTTAGGATGGACTGGTTGGATCTCCTTGCAGTCCAAGCAACTCTCAAGAGTCTACTCCAACACCACAGTTCAAAAGCATCAATTCTTTGGCACTCAGCTTTCTTTATAGTCCCACTCTCAAGTCCATACATGACTACTGGAAAAACCATAGCTTTGACTAGACGGACCTTTGTTGGCAAAGTAGACTCTGCTTTTTAATATGCTGTCTAGGTTTGTCATAAGTTTTCTTCCAAGGAGCAAGCAGCTTTTAATTTCATGTCTTCAGTCACCATCTGCAATGATTTTGGAGCCCCAAAAAATAGTCTGTCACTGTTTCCATTGTTTCCCCATCTATTTGCCATGAAGTGATGGGACCGGATGCCATGATCTTAGTTTTCTGAATGTTGAGTTTTAAGCCAACTTTTTCCTTTCCTCTTTCACTTTCATCAAGAGGCTCTTTATTTCTTCTTCACTTTCTGCCATAAGGGTGGTGTCATCTGAATATCTGAAGTTATTGATATTTCTCCCAGCAACCTTGATTCCAGCTTGTTCTTCATCCAACCCAGCATTTCTCATGATGTACTCTGCATATAAGTTAAATAAGCAGGGTGACAATATGCAGCCTTGATGTACTCCTTTCCTGGTTTGGAACCAGTCTGTTGTTCCATGTCCAGATCTAACTGTTGCTTCCTGACCTGGGTACATATTTCTCAGGAGGCAGATCAGATGGTCTGGTATTCCCATCTCTTGAAGAATTTTCCACAGTTTGTTGTGATGCACACAGTCAAAGGCTTTGGCCTTTGAAATAAAGCAGAAGTAGATGTTTTTCTGGAAGCCTCTTGCTTTTTCGACGATCCAACAGATGTTGGCAATTTGATCTTTGGTTCCTCTGCCTTTTTTAAATCCAGCTTGAACATCTGGAAGTTCACAGTTCACATACTGTTGAAGCCTGGCTTGGAGAATTTTGAGCATTACTTTGCTAGCATGTGAGATGAGTGCAACTGTGCAGTATTTTGAACATTTTTTGGCATTGCCTTTCTTTGGGATTGGAATGAAACTGACCTTTTCCAGTCCTGCAGCCACTGCTGAGTTTTCCAAATTTGTTGGCATACTGAGTGCAGCACTTTAATAGCATCACCTAAGTCCATAGGGTTGCAAAGAGTCGGACATGACTGAAGCAACTTAGTATGCAAGCACATTCAAAATATTTAATGACTGACCTGACAAGGGCATCCACCAATCAGAACAGACTCCAGTTAATAAGCCCTGCCAGTACCAACTGACATTTTCAGGCTAAGAAGACTGGAGAAAATATTTGCAGCCTGTGGAAGGAAGTCTAAAGTTTATTTTGAGAATGTGTGTTTGTGCATGTGCTCAGCCATATCTCTTTGTGACCCCAGTGGACTGTAGCCCTCCAGGCTTGTCTGTTCATGGGATTCTCCAGGCAAGACTACGGGAGTGGGTTTCCATTCCTATTTCAAGGGGTCTTCCTGGTCCAGAGATCGATCCCATGTCTCTTGCATCTCCTGCCTTAAATTGCAAGGTTCTGAGCAGGGGAGGGACATGATTTGAAGTCTGACTTTAAAAGGATCATTCTGGATGCTCTGTGAGGGACTTGCCTGGTGGCCCAGTGGTAAAGAATCCACCTTACAATGCAGGGGTTCGATCTTTATTCAGGAAACTAAGATCCCACATGCCACAGGGCAGCTAAGCCCGTGCATAGAATTGGAGAGCCCATGCACCACAAGGAAGGGCCAGAACAGCCTCCAGAACAGCCCCCAACACATGTTCTGAAAAAATGACTGTAGCAGAAGGGCCAGAGATGAAGGGGGACAGACAGCTCTTGCTGTCTTATCTGGTCATCAGAGGGTGATCGCCTGACTCAGGGCTGCCACACAAGATTCTGCAGGCTCTACACAGGCCAGCCATTGGGTGCGCTGTGAACGGGTGCCATTCACAGTGTGAACATCATAAACTTCTATGTTTACTATAGTAGCTTTTCAGCAGACAGGGGAAGACGTTTCTTGTTTGGAGAAAAAAAGGTACAGAACAGCAATTTTCCAAAAGATGGCTGTGTCTTGAGAAAGGGATGCCTTTCAAAAATTTGCACGAAGGCTACTGATACTTGGTCCCTGTGGTAGTGGCGAGGAGGTACCAAGTACGTGCATAGTCACCGAGTCATGCCCAGCTCTTTGTGACTCTTCTGGCCCACCAGGCTCCTCTGTCCATGGGATTCTTCAGGCAAGAATATGGGAGTGCGGTGCCATTTGCCTTCTCCAGAGGATCTTTTCAAGCCAGGGATTGAACCCCTGTGTCTCCTGTGTCTCCTGCTTTGCAGGTGGATTCTTTACTCAACGAGCCATAGGAGAAGCCCAAGAAGGTACTGAAAAAAGGTTAAAAAGCTGATTATGGAGGCAGAATTGGTGGAATTACTACCATTCAGAGTGAGAGACAGGAGAGTCAAGAATGTTCATTACTTTTTTGATTTGAGTCACTGCGTGACATCATTTACTAAGTTGGGGCAAATGGAATAATACCCATCTGGTGTGTCTGTGTGGAGTAGTGATGGATTCAAAGGTTACATCTTTCCTATTTCCTTTTAGATACCTGTTAAACATCCAAGTAGAGAGTCTGAGTAGAAAGCTGCCTATACTAAATAGGGGTTACTTTCTAATCAACTCTTTTCTAGCATTAATGTATCTTAAACTAATGTAATAAATTGTCATTACATTTCCCTCTGTGTAAAGTTGATTGGATGGATCAGATGTGGATCCAACACCTAAATTAAAAATAAAAGTAATGTTCAAAAGGTGCTTGGAATTGAGTGTGATTATCCAGTAAAATTTATAGTGGATGAACCACATCTGGGCCTAGAGCCAAGTCACCGCTGTGCCTTTTATCACTGGCTTGTGTGGCTCAGGGCTGCCTTCATTGACTTTGGGCATTAGAAAGTCTCTGTGGACATTAAAGTCAAGTAATCTTTAACAGTAGGGGTTTAATGAGTTGTTTTAGCATTGGATGGTAAGTTCTTCAAATTCATAATTCCACTTCACACTGCCTTTTTAATCCAACACCATCTTCACTGAAATGCAGTGTTTGAAAGAATCTCCTAGAGAAAATTGCTTATTATTCCTCTGACCAAAGAGTCTCAGAAAATTTATTTACTTTGGATATAATGACTTTAATCAATTGTAGGTCAAGTTGGATGTTAATAGAAAGAGGAACTTTTAAAAACAATTATTTTTGTAAGGCTTGTAGAAAATGAAACATGCCACGTAATTGTATCATGGGTAAAATCTGAACCTGTTTCTACTGGAAGAAAAGCATTAGGTTTTTGCTTTGCCTTTTCCTCATCCCCTAGACTCTCCTCAGCAAAGTTTTCTCAATGAATGCAGAGCCCAGGAAAAGGCATTTTTCCAACACTTCCCACAGGCTTGTGACACGGTAATTCTAGGGTTTGGAAAATTAATGTCAGTTTTGACACCAATGCTATCTTGAAGTTCCCAAATGTATCAGTCTATTAAATAGGCTTTGGCTGCCATAGAGTAAATATAAAAGTGTCTCTGGGGAGATTGAGTCATTTTTTACTGGTGGAGGGGGGTGGATCTCTACATCTGTATCTTTATTTTTATGTTTTCATCAAACTTAGAGACACTGACAGGTAAATTCTTTATAGAAAGTATGATAAATGCTGGCTTTCCCCTTAAACTAAGCAACAAAAAATATCCTATAAATCCTGAGACCTTTCTTTTTCAAGCAGACTGTCACAGATACGCCCACTCATCAGTGAGTTGACTAAGTTGGTGACAAGATCTTGGGATGCAGGATGCTGAGGTGGCATCAAGGGACCTGGCTGGTGGTGATCCGGGTCTCTATGAAGATTGCCAACATGAGTTTGAGCAAGTTCTATAATCTCTCTGAACCTCAGTTTCCTCATCAGCAAAATGGAGACTATTGTAAAGATTAAATGAGAAAATGCACTTGAAAGTGCATTAACTCAAAGACAGAACTCTTTCCTGTCTCTTTTTGCTCTAAGTAAGAGTAAGTGAGCAGGAGTAGAACTATTAATATTATAAAAGGGCAGCCACTAAGTGGGAGCTAGAGGATAGAGCTGAGGCATCCAGCAGATTGAAGTCTCAGGTCTGGATTTTTAAAAAGTGTCAAAGGTAGCCATGAAACCTGGAATTATCAGTTGAATGGACTTCTGAAAATAAAAGCAAGCTATATACAAAAGTGATTTAAAGGCAGAGGAAATAAAATAGCTACAAGATATCAACTATCTCCTGCCCCATGAAAAATACATTTTATTTAAGGAATTAAATGCATATGTGACTACTTTGGGCTTCCCAGGTGGCACCAGTGGTAAAGAATCCACCTGCCAATGCAGGAGATGTAAGAAATGTGGGTTCGATCTCTGGGTTGGGAAGATCCCCTGAAGGAGGAAATGGCAACCCACTCCAGCATTTTAGTGTAAAGATTTCTAGGTGTAGTTTTTCCTTTTCATGGATCTTTACTAATTTATGATCCACAGCAACATGAAGTGAGTTGGAACCCTGGACCACTCTTATCTAGTCCCTGATTCCAGATTCACTGCCTTCTCATTGCCAACTGACCAAGAACCGACTCACCACCATGGAAGAACCACCCGTTTAGTGACATGCAGGTGTCATTCCTTTGGTTGCAGTGGAATGATCTGGCTCTGCTGGAGTCATTCCAGGTGGCTCTCTGAATCACTTGATTTGATGTCATATTTGGAGCAGTGCAGAATCCCCGCAAGGAGGAAAAGATCACTGTGCTGAGTGGTCTGCTGAGATTCTAATGGGATCCAGTCCATGGCAGAGGCCTGGGGAGATTTTTCCCAGCAGGCTGCTGCATGTCCTGTTTGACTCCACATTTCCATCACTAAACCTATTCCCATACATTCTGAGTATACTGAAGTCTACTCTTATTAATGATTAATGGGAAATACCACTTTTAAATGGCCCATGTCTCATCTTCCAATTTCCCTCCTGCAAAGCAAAGGATATCAAATGCTGTAAGTGAACAGACGTGGTGTCCCCATATCTTTTGCAGAAATGTTTAGAATGAGATAAGCAATAGACTGTCAGTGATAAATCACTCAAAAATAGAAATTCATACCCATACATCCAGCACAGTATAGTACTAGAAACTGTGAATGAGAAGATGACAAAATAAGCACAATTTATCCCATTTTGTAAAATACAGAGGAATAGTAAAAAGCATATTCTTAGGCTATCAGATATGATGAAAATCTGTTCTTTTAAAAGTGGACCCCCCAAGAAAGCTTTCACAGAACATCACAGCAGACATAGTTTTGTATTACACACATTTCTGTAAAGACAAGAAAAGTATGCACTACAAAATAATCCAAATTTTAAACACCTTGTACAATGTAAAGTTTCATAGGAGAGACAATGTCAAATCATATTAGTAGCAAAGATATTTCTTATGAAGTGAATGCCTGTTATATAATATTTTCTATTGGTTCTTAGATATTACTACTTGGTCTGATAAATAATGCAGTCTTCTATCTGCTTATAAAAGCTCTTTAGACAGGTGTCACTTCTGAATCAGCAACTTCTCGTTCCTTTTCTGATATGCATTATTCCACAAAGATTTCTCAAGATAGACTAAAAAAATCTTATGTCCTACTTAACGAGGAGAATTCTGGCTTGTGAACTAAAAGTAGATGGAAACTGAATATATTAAGGAACACCCATTCATTAACATTTTACTCCAACTATAATCTTCTATTATCTGAAAAAAAAAAAATATATATATATAAAACACACACTGTGCAGCAGGAATCTATTGAAATTTCTAATGCATCTGATGCAAAAGTATTATTGTGCAGTTTAAAAGCTAAATCTTTTTACTTTAATCCTAAGTAAACCACTGATATCTTCTGAAAACAAGCAACTGTCAGCAAGGCGTTTATCAAAGGACAGGTCAAATCTCACTATTGATTCTTGTAGCTTATGTGACACAGAAGGAGTAAAGCAGGGCTTAAAATCAATCTTTCTGTTGCTCTCTCTGAATCAGATACCATATACTTTTCTATGGAGACATAATATCTTTGGTACAGAGACCCAGCATTGTGAGAACTGAGAAGTACAGAAACCCTTGGGCAGAAAGTACTGTGAACTACAGAAACCCATGGACACGGACACCCCATTCAAACTCCTGCCCTGAGACACTTGACCAAGCTTGAGTAGGGCTTCTCCCAGCCCAAGGTGGCATCCCTGGATGACTCAGACCCTTTGTGACTCCCTGCCTTGAAAAGCTCAAGGCTGTCAAAAGGATTTACTGTTTCTTCTAGCAACAACCTGGGACTAAGACGCTGACCTCCTTTTCTCACAGTACTTATTAAAAAGGACTTAAAATTGTGAATCTTTCCTCTGTTTCTTTGAGATGCAGATGTACCTTCTACAAATCAAGAGCATCTTTCTCTCCATGATCTGGATTCCTTTGAAATGTAATCCTTAGGAAGTTTGGGAGAAGTAGGAGAATAGAATCTTATCTTTTTTTAAAAAAAAAAATTTTATTTATTTGGCTGCACTGTATCTTAATTGCAGCATGTGGGATCTTTAGCTGCAGCATGTGGAATCTAGTTCCCTGACCGGGGATTGAACTTGGGTCCCCTGCATTGGGAGTGCAGAGGCTTAGCCACTGGACCATCAGAGAAGTCCCTAGGAGGACAGAATCCTAACTCTGACTCTCCTGGAGCTTTTCGCTTCATTCTCCCTTTATCTCTTTATCTCTCCCAGTTATCTCTTTGCATTTCCCAATTCAGAAAGAAGCCGGCAGTTAGTGAATAAAATCTGTTTTCGTCATTGTAACTCATGTCCAGCTTTATCGGACAGCACCAAGTCCTTGCTTTTTCATTGAAATATATAATTTCATTGAAATGTCATTGAAGATATCTTTGGGTAAGGATCTAAAGAACTGTATTGTGTGCTTTTTTAAAGCAAAGTGAAGACTAGTGTGTTTGTTGATATTGAATTGATTTTTAAATGTCTCTTAATTTCCTTGGCACTGAAAAAGTCATAACTCGATGAGGGCGATTTTTTAAAAAGAGGGAAAGTAGAATTACCAATGACCCAAACAGTTAAGAATCCAAATAGAAGGAATTCATCCAGAAATGGCAACACAGCCAGTAAAAGGAAGGCAGTTTCCTCATGTTCTCCATCAGTAGACAGTGCTGGGCTGGGAGGCAGAGTTGGCGTTTGTAACAGAGTTTCCTTTGCCACCATAGGTTTTTATTTTAAGACATGGGAGATTCTCTTCATGCTGCCAGTCCCTTGTGTATCCTGCCAACCCCCTTGCTGCAAAGAAGCACTAGGCGAGTGTGTTTACAGAGATGCAGGGCAGGTTGGGGAATTCTGGGATCCATTTTTAGTTCTTCCTTGTATTTACTGAGTGATCTTAAGGTTACTCAACCTCCTCTTGTTTTGGAATTTCAGCCAAGAAAACAGAATCATTATATCTTTTCTTAGAAGATTTCAAATGCTTTCTTATAAAAATGTATTATTATTTTGTGTCTCTGTGATCTTTCTCAGAATTGAAGACTCTGTATCAGGAATTGTTGAGAGCTGTGGTAAATGGAAGAAGATGCCATTTTCCTCAACTCTTGGACTAATTTTAAAAAGTTAGGAAAAGTATCTCCCCCAAACCATACATTATTAAATGGGTCCTTGGGCTTCCCTAGGACTCTAGACTCCCTAGGGCTCTGTTAGTAAAGAATCTGCTTGCAATGCAAGAGATCAAGGTTCAATCCCTGGGTTGGGAAGATGCCTTGGAGAAGGGAATGGCAATACACTCCAATACTCTGCCTGTAGAATCCCATGGACAGAGGAGCTGGGAAGGCTACAGTCCATGGGATCGCAAAGAGTTGGACATGACCATGTGACTTTTTTTTCTTCTTTCTTTGGCCCCCTCCTTAAATTCTGCCCCTCTGTCTGTAATTTCGTCAAAACTTGGAGAACCACAACTCTCAAGTTATAGGGAAATCATGTCAGAATGACTTTTAAAAAAAATTGTGGTGAAATATACATCACATAAAATTTATCACTTTCACCATTTTTTTAGTATACAATTCGGCATTAAGTACATTCACACTGATACAACCATCACCATCTATCCATCTCTAGAATGCTGTCATTGTCCCAGTCTGAAACTCCATTCCCATTCAACCCTAACTCCCATTTCCTTCTTCTGCCAGCCCTTGGTAATTTAAGGGAGCAAAATCTGCAACCTCAAAACGTGTCTCTTTGTAAGGAGGATTCATTTAGGTTGAATATTTTTAAGAAAAAGAAGACTCAGAGTTTTTCTTATTACTTCCCAGGCTTCTTTGGTGGCTCAGGTGGTAAAGAACATGCCTGCAAGGGAGGAGACCCAGGTTCAACCCCTGGGTTAGGAAGATCCCCTGGAGAAGGGAATGGCTACCCACTCCAGTATTCTTGCCTGGAGAATTCCATGGACAGAGGAGCCTGGCAGACCATGAGGTCTCAAAGAGTTGGACGCAACTGAGCGAATAATACTTTGACTTTCACTTCCACTCCTTCCCCCTTAACTGCCTAAAAGAATTTAGATGAACAGCCTATTTCCAGAATAGGGCTATCACAGAGATATCTACAAAGAATATGTGCTAGGTGTGGTGGGAAACACTTTACCCCCACCATAGGATCTAGAGATCAGAGTCCTCTTTGTATCTCACTGTCTCTGCTTGGTCCAGCAAACGTTTGTTTACCAAAAATTTGCTTTTCTATCTCAATTCTCTTCCTCCCCTGTGAACTCCCAAGCCCCGACCCCCAACATGCTCCTTTGTCTTTAGTTGAAGATGGTATTTAAGGTTAGGGCTTCATTCATTCTGGGGAGTTACTCAGTTTCCTGGGTTTCTCCCAGGTATACATGATATTAAACTTCTATTTGATTTTCTTCTGTTAATCTGTCTCATAGCAATTCAATTCTTAGACTGGCCAGAATAACCTAGAAGAGTAGAAGGCAATTTTTTCCTCCCCAACAGTATCCATCATTCTACTTTTTGTTTTTATGAATTTGCCTACTCAAGGTACCCCATCTGAGTGGAATGGATTCGTATGATATTCATCCTTTTGTTGTGTGGCTTATTTCTCACTTAGCATAATGTCCTCAGGGTCCATCTATGTTGTAGCATGTGTCAAAATTTCTTCCTTTTAAGACTGAATACAAAATTACTTTTTTTAAAAGGTAGAAGTTTAAGATTATTAATGACAGGTTTTATTACAACTACTCTCAAGTATGAAAAATAAAGGGTGACTAACTAAAATTTAGACATCACTTCTTGTTGGCACTTTCACTGGATGTGCCAAAGGGTGGGAATCTTGCCTGAATCTGTATCACCTGATTAGATGGAGTTCACTGGAGAAGGAGTAACAGATAAAAGAAGATAAGAGCACCAACTGGAGAAGTCGAAAATTGCTTTTTGACCTAATTTTGGGGAAGTATAACCTCTATGTATACTTTGTAACAGACTGGTTCCAAATAGGGAAAGAAGTACATCAAGGTCGTATATTGTCACCCTGCTTATTAAACTTATATGCAGAATATATCATGCGAAATTCCAGGTTGGATGAACTCCAAGGTGGAATCAAGATTGCTGGGAGAAATATCAAGAACCTCAGATACACAGATAATATCACCCTTATGGCAGAAAGTGAAGAAGAACTAAAGAGCCTCTTGATGAAAGTGAAACAGGAAAGTGAAAAAGCTGACTTAAAACTCAACATTCAGAAAACTAAGATCATGGCATCCAGTTTTCAGTTTCTTGAAAGAATTCAGTTCTGAGGGATTATCACTGTATTTCCCCATAAGAAATAAGGACTTGAGGAAAAATATTTATATCTTAACTAGATTTCTTGCAATATACGAATTATAAAACACTAAGCACTAAATATCAACCAAAAATGAAAACACATTCAAATAGCAATATTAATGTATATATATTATAATGTATATATTATGTATATGTATATATATTATGTATATGTATATTATTATGTATATATATTATTATATCTTCCTTATCCAGGGATTGAAGTTGGGTCTCCTGCATTGCAGGTGGATTCTTTACCAGCTGAGTTACCAGGGAAGCCTTTATAATAAATTAAACATATATATTTGAATATACAGTGCTACTTGAATATACAGTGCTACTTGAATATACAAATATTTCTAATATATCTCTATCAGATTATGCTAAACTTATATATACCTAGAAAAATATATATCTAGAAAATTGATTCACACCTCAAAAACATTCCCTAACTCAACCTAGTAGATCTTTTATCTATTTGAAAATTAAGGTGAAAAATTCTGCTGTTAATTTTAATGAAAAAGCTAAAGAAGAGAAAAAGATAACAATAATTGACATTCCAGTGGCTGGTGGCCTAATGTACCAATTTGTAGTCTGTGAGACAGGACATGTATTGAATAACAATGACAAGTTGGAAAGACCCATCGATGCTCTGTCATCTACTTATCAAGATGATGATTGTTGATGGATCAGTATCTAAAATTGATAAAGGCAGGAAATTTATATTTCCATTTGGAGATTTATCTTCAAGTAGGTGTGATTCAATTCATGAGTGTTTAAAGCTGGCAAGTGGAAGCATCAGAATATAATCTGCTTGCATTCAGAGATCACCAGGCAGTTTAGCTGCTAGAATGTAGAGCAATCCTGAGCCCCATCTGAAGCTCCAGCTGAGCAGGCCACCCATAAGTTACCCTAAAATAGGAGCCCAGAAGTTTTGATATCACTAACAGCCAAGCCAAGTGAATCAAAGTGAACTATATATAATACTTTCTCTGGGGATGCCTTCAGCAGTAGAGGAAGATGGCAGCTTTGTTACTAGGCTTTGCTAAGATAGAACCGATGTTGTGAGATATATATATATAAAACCATGCATGTGATAGCAGAAAATGCACTACTGCCGTCTTGCAGTTGCTGCTATGAAGAGTCCAGGAGCAGCTTGAAGCTCCTTCAAGTGGGACATATTTCAACCATGGGACATACAATCTATGAGAAGGCTTCTGTAAAGTGGCACGGGGCAGAGATCTGGAATATATACTCAGTATATGTGTGCATGCTCAGTTGCTCAGTCATGTCAGACTCTTTGCGACCCTATGGACTGTAGCCTGCCAGGCTCCTCGGTCCATGGGATTCTCCAGGGAAGAATATTGGAGTGGGATGCCATGCACTCCTCCAGGGGATCTTCCCGACCCAGGGATCAAACCCAGGTCTCCTATATTACAGGTGGACTCTTTACCGCTGAGCCACTGGGGAAGTCCCATGTATTCAGTAAATGAAATGCCAAGTGTTAGGGATGAATCCCTGCCTCCATGAGACGTGGTTCTTGTGTAGGAGATGGGCCCTAGGATTCTGCATCATTGCACACACTAGACTCAATCAATATAGGTGTGGTACTGATTAGGCGCCATGAATCTCAACATGATGCTGTGACTCATTATATTTCATAGAGACCACAAATATAATTTTTCTAATTTCTTTTTTTTAATTTTTCTAATTTCTAATAAAATGAGTCTGTAGGAAACCCTGGCACCATCAACTTTTCTTTTTTAATGTGTTTTTATTTATTTATTTATTGTTTTTAAAAGTATTTATTTTGGCTACACTGGTATTCACTGCAGCACAAACTCAGTTGTTGCGGCACATGAGCTTAGTTGTGGTTTCTGGGATCTTAGTTTCTTGACCAGGGATTGAACCCTGACCCCCTGCATTGGGAGCACAGAGTCAGCAGAGTCCCAAGTCTTCCCTTGGGACCACCAGGGAAGTCCCACCATCTGCTTTTCTCCACTGCAATCTGGGGCATTCCAGTCTCAATCCCTTTGGCTTGCCTAATAGGGGCACCAACAAGACTATTCCTGAGCTTGGGGTCAGCTGACCTGGATTTGAGTCTTGACTTTCACTTCCTTTGGTCAAGCCATTTAACTCCTTAAGATATCAGTCTTTTTATTTGTAAAGCAAGACCTGATGAGATAATGTAAATAGACAGTTTAGGGAGAGGGTACCTGACATGTAGAAAATTCTCAACAAATGTTGATTGAATTGTGAGCCAAGACAGCTAGAGATCCAAACAAATGCTTGACACATATTTAAATGGCATTTAATAGATGGCAATTACTATCTACTTTATATCCAGAGTACTGTGAGTAAGATTCTACTCAAATGCTACATTTATGTTCTATACACAAATGTGTGCAGTTTCTAATATGACAGATCCAATTTGGCAAATCTTGTTCTAATGCTGTAGAAGCAATGACATCATTACGTTTGGGGTTTGGTATGTGGCATCACCATATTACATTGCAAGATGAATAAAATTTTCATCCCTTGTTTCTTTCCCTGTGTTGAACAGATTTCAACCTGTCCCATCAAGACTGGCCGAACTGTGACTAAATGGTGTAGGACAGAAATTGGGTAAGGAGCCAGTTAATATTATCAAGCAGTATAATTCACAGCAAAACAAAATAAAACCAACCAAACAACAACAACAACAACAACAACAAAAAAAACAGAACAAAGCAAAGAGTTATTTGTTCTGCTCAGAGCAAAGAGAAATTTTTCCATCAGGTGTAGTTTCCTTTGCTCATCCAGAAGTCCACTCGTCTTCAAAAATCAGTACCCTATAGGAAGTGTCTAGCGCCTTTACACTTTCCCATTAGGGGTTCATGGCATTAAAGAGTATTTTCCAGAAGAGAAAAATCTAGCAGTGATCAAAAGTGACATAAATTCAGAAGGAAAAGATGAGTGAGCCTCAAAAACATGCACTGTATTTTCATCAAAAGGCAGACCAACACATCTTAGAGTGAATGGTCATGTTCAATTCCAGATAGTATTCATCTGAAGAGAAGGGGGGGTGTGGGATTTTAAAAACCCAGGATCTAATATGGTTGGCATGGTTACAGTACACCATAATTAAAGTTCTGGTATGAATTATTATTTTAAGGGCATGGAAACATTTGGTTCATGTACATCGCAAAATCCACTTTCAAAGAACATAACATTTTACACACAAATTTAGATGGCTGATCAATATGTTATCATTATTTACTCACTGCACACACATTGCAATGAACGAAGGGCCATTCTTTCCCCAGATGTTCAACCAATATAAACTACTGAGCCTATAATGGTTAATTCCTTTGAGTAGTCCCAATTCAGCCAATTTCAAAATGCTGGGAACATGAGGGAAAAGTTTGTATTTAAACTTCTTTTCTGCATACTTTTGCAGGATTATTGTTTTCTCTGACTATGGTTGGTCTACTTACACGTTTTCTTGATAGGCCTCTGCTCAGAGCAAAGAGAAGTTTTCCCATCAGATGTAGTTTCCTTGGCTCACACAGAAGTCCACTCATCTTCAAAACTCAGTTCCACAGAGGAAATGTCTAGTGTCTTTATATTTTCCCATTAGGGATTCATAGCATTAAAGGGTATTTTCCAGAAGAGTTAAACCTAGCAATGATCAAAAGTGATACAAATTCAGAAGGAAAAGATGAGTAAGCCTCAAAAACGTGCACTGTATTCTCATCAAAAGGCAGACCAACACATCTTAGCAGAGAGAATGGCCATGCTCCACACTGCAGAGGAAGGGATCTTCCTCCCCATGGAAGACGTGAGTCATACAAGCAGGTGGACAGAAAAAAACCTCAGGATAAACACTAAATGGTATCAGCCTAGATTAGGGAGATTTAGGGATTAATATCCAGTAGTCACATATGGATGTGAGAGCTGGACCATACAGAAGACTGAGTGCCAAAAAATTGGTGCTTTCAAACTGTGGTGTTGGAGAAGACTCTTTAGAGTCCCTTGGATAGCAAGAAGATCAAACCAATCATTCCTAAAGGAAATCAACGTTAAGACTCATTGGAAGGACTGATGCTGAAGCTGAAGCTCCAATACTTTGGCCACGTCATGGGAACAGCTGACTCATTGGAAAAGACCCTGATGCTGGGCAAGATTGAGGGCAGGAGGAGAAGGGGATGACAGAGGATGAAATGGTTAGATGGCATCACTGATTCAATGGATATGAACTGGGAGATGGTGAGGGACAGGGAGGCCTGGTGGGCTGCAGTCCAAGGGGTAACAAAGTCAGACAGGATTCGGCGACAAACAAACACAGGGTCTAAAGTGTGCCATCTTGTCACTTTTATCCTTGGATGACAGGAAGTTGCTTGTTTCACACCTTAAATTATGTTCTAGGGGTTTCTAGCCCATCACATTCCTCCCCAATCAAACAGAAGATGCTCCATAAAGATTCTGTCCTTCCTTTTATCCTTACTGCCATCCTTCCCTTCTTTACTTCCAAAACTGAAGGTTCAAGATGTTCTGTTTACTGGCTCTGAGTGGAAAGGGTACCTGTATGGTACAGGAAACACAGTGAAAGCATGATCTTGAACCAGAAGACAGAAAGGCCTCTTCAAAGATGGCATATAGGAAAAGGAAAATAAAGTTCTGATAGGTTAGTTGAAATTTCGTTTCCTTTTCTTGGCAGGCTCAAAAGCCGTCTATCGGAAAGACAAAATAGCTATTTCTTGACAAGGCTGAAAGCTTTAAAATGTGCCTTTTTTCCCCTTCTGGTTTTAAGTTCTCTACATTCAGGCTTATTTCACATCTTATATTTTTTCAACAAAGTACTCCAAAATATGTCTCAACTCTATTGGCAAAAGTACTACACAAACCCATGCAAAAAAAAAAAAAATGTTCTCTGTGCAGAAAGACTCTGAAGATTGCAGGATCAGGAGCAGGCTCTTATACTTTTATTTTGCTATTTTGATATCTGATTTCACAAGACAAGTGCTGCCAAGTTCTCAAAACTGGTTAAGAAAATCCCTCTGCTACTTAGGTAGGCTTTCAGGTGATGACAGATATTGCGAGTCCCTCCCTGACACCCACTGAACAGGTAAAAGATGCAGTGGACCTCAAAGCCCCCAGGTGTTAGGAACCAGGTCGTACAAGCTATTGTAGGTTTTTTTCCTCGTGTGTATCAATGCCATTTCCCTTTACTAGACTAGAAGTTCTCTGAGTCATCGCCCACCCCACTATTTCCTTTTCAATGATGGGCTGTACCATCCAGAATACTGTTGTTTACTAGAGATAGAAAGAGTCTTACATGTAATTTTAAGTTTTCTAATAGTCACACATTTTTAACAACTTTTTACTTTGTACTGAAGTATAACCTATTAACAATGCTGTGATAGGTTCAGGTGAACGGTGAAGGGACTAAGTCATATACACGCATGGATCCATTCTCTCACAAACTCCCCTCCCCTCCAGGCTTCCGCATGACATTGAGCAGAGGTCCATGTGCTGTACTGTAGGTCCTTGTTGGTTATCCGCCTTAAATATACCAGTGGGTGTACATGTCTGTCCCAAACTCCCTAATTATCTCTCCCCCCAACTGATCATAAGTCATTCTCTAAATCTTTGAATCTCTTTCTGTTTTGTCAGTTTACTTATATCATTTTTTTTTAGATTCCACATACCTTTAACGGTATAAAGAAATAAGTGGAATTAGTTATAATAATACATTTCATTCAAAAATATATCCAAAATGTCATCAGCTCAATATATAATTTAATATAAATTAATGAAATTACATTTTCCTTTTTTTTACATAAATTTTCTAAAATCTGGCTTTTACAATTATAGTGCATCTTACTTCAGACTAGTCACCTTTCAGGCGTTCCATAGCCACATGTATCCAGAGGTGATGACACTTGATAGTACAGAGCACTCTTCCTTTTTACTTACAGAACTAAATCCTACTCAATTAAACTTCACTTCAATGATCATTCAAATCCTAGGTTTTAATGCAGTCCTGTGTTCACAGTATATGATGAATAAGTAGCTGACAATTCAGTGAGTAAGTATTTCTGGCTTATGGATGCATATGTCATGCTTCACATGAAATATTTGGCATTATATTTAGGACTTAGCACTAGTTCAGCTCTTCACTTGTTCCAGGTACTGCATTAAGTGTTTTTACAACACTTTTTATTAACCTTCAAGATTTATTTTATTATTTTTAAAAATTTCATTATTTTATTATTATTTTATTAACCTTCATGACTAGCTTGTGAGGCCTGATTGTGCTCATTTTACAGATGAGGAAACTGAGCTTGCCCGGAGTCCTCCTGTTAGTGAGAAGCAGTGTCAAGACTCAAGACCAGGCAGCCTGATCACCAAGTTCCAGTGCACACTCGCCGTCACTCTCTTGGTATACAGATGGCTCACGGACAGCCCCAAATACTCAATTTCACTGGTTTCTAATTTTACATGGTATAGAAACAAAGGTTAAAATGACTCGATGCGGGCTTCCCTGGTGGCTCAGTGATATAGAATCCGCTTGCCAATGCAGGAGACAGAGGTTTGATCTCTGACCTAGGAAGATCCCACCCGCTGCAGAGCCACTAAGCCGGTGCACCGCAACAATTAAGCCTATGCTCTAAGCCCAGGAGCCACAATTACTGAGCCCATGTGCTGCAGCCATGAAGCCTGGACGCCCACGAGCCCACGCTCTGCAATGAGAGAATCCACCATCGAGAAGCCCATGCACTGCAACTAGAGAGTAGCCCCCACTCTCTGTAATTAGAGAAAAGCCTGCACAGCAGTGAAGACCCAGCCCAGTCAAAAATGTATAAACAAAATAAAATAAGTACTGGGAGCATTTGGGCTTCCCAGGTGGCGCTAGTGGTAAAGAACTCGCCTGCCAATGCAGAAGACTTAAGAGACATGGGTTCGATCCCTGTGTCAAGAAGATCTCCTGGAGAAGGAATTGGCAACCCACTCCAGTATTCTTGCCTGGAGAACCCCATGGACAGAGAAGCCTGGTGGGCTACAGTCCATGGGGTCTCAAAGGGTCAGACACAACTGAAGCAACTTAGCACCAGCATTGGAAACATCAGCAATGAGAATAACTAAGCAAGGAGGCAAAACATAGCCCAGGACATCTAGAAAGTCCATTTCTTTTCCTGACATAAACAGATATAATCCATATCTCTTGAGTAGACAGTTAAGAATTAAATACGTGGGCTTGATTGAACCCACCTGGGTAATAAACAGAAAAATGAGTACATTGGAAGGTGTTCTAGAAATAGAGCTTTATGTGATGTGAAAAAATGTATGCATCTTCCAGTAGGGAGCAATTAAGTCTATTATCACCAGCAGAACCATTACAATCAAAATAATCATCCCCAAATTAAACCATATGATGGGATGTTGATGCCTCAAAATTTTAGTTAAATAAGAAAATGTTGTTAGATTGTAAAGGGAGAATTCAGGCAAGCTCATGAATGGCATGATTAGCTACACAAGGTAGCTATTATTTGATATCCTACACTTTCGCTTTCATTTTAAAAATTCTTGTAATTCTCATTGTCCCTTTAATCTCCTCCCACACCCTTTCCCCCATCCTGCCTCCCATCCACACCTCCTCTTCCAATAGGGGAACATGTATAAACAATCACTATGTAAATTTCCAAGATTATGGCTGGGGAGGGCACCTAAAACCATCTTCTTTTGCTTTTATACCTTTTCTGAAGACTGGTCTTGCACTATTTGTAATATAAAACTGAATTAATTGATCCATTTATAACAACATCATTTAAAAGACCTTGGATTTAGAAGATAAAGTTTTTCACCAAAATCATAAAGAACATTGGTCTGTATTGAAGTCAATGATGACATAACATCAACAGTCTACACACAATTACAGTGTCCCTAACACATTTTTATCATGAGTTATTTTATGGGCTTTCTTCTATTGTTTCATCTAGCATCTTACTTTATAGAGCTTAAAAATGGAACTTTTAATGAAGTTTTTTTTTTTTTTAATTAATGGCCCTCAGGATTAATGTTCTCAGTCCACTGAGTTGAGTACTATTACAGATATCCACTGAAAGTAACACTTTCTGAAAGGCCGGGATATGATTTTCTAAAGGACTTCACTCTGATAAGACAGGATTTGGGCTCTTCATTTCCATAATACATTCTGACACCAGGTCACTGACAATCAAAGTACAACCCAGCAAAATGGAGGACAGGCCCATGGGTCAGACTTTGCTGTTCATTTTCTCACTCTTCCCTGACTCATTTGTTCCACAGCCCATCTTTAGCTCCTACTATGTGTCTGGCACTGGAGACAGACTTGTTCCCACTATTGGAGAAGTCACTTTGTTGCAGGAGACCAATATACAAAGAGTACTCAGTATCATGTGCATGCGTGCTTAGTCGCTTCAGTCCTGTCCGACTCTTAGGAACTCCACCAGCCATACCTCGCCATTTTCCTCTATCCATGGGATTTTCCCAGCAAAAATACTGGAGTGGGTTGCCATGTCCTCCTCCAGGGGATCTTTCTGACCCATAGAACCCGTATCTCCTACATCTCCTGCATTGCAGGCAGATTTTTTACCTATGAGGCACCAGGGAAGCCCAGTCAGTATCATACTGGCAAGCAAATCCTAGAATTGGGGTTAATGATCGCCATTCATTGGACAAAGCACACATGTCTCTATTCCTCCACATCTAGCCTAACAGGCACTCCTTATCATGGGTCAGGACTACTGCTACGCCATCCCGCAGCTATAGTTCTAGACACACACAATGATACATTTGATCACCCGCTCTTGAGAAAATAATATATAAAAAAATGACATACTCATGCACATACAATTCTGTCTTCTCGATGCTGTGGGATCTGTCTACCCTTTTAGGGGTTCCAGTCCACATTTCTATGTTTAGTCTAATTCTGTGTTACAGGAAAACTCTGAGTGGTTCTGAACTCTGGCTGTACTCTATATTAACTTGGGGAGCTTACAAGTATATTTATGCCAGGACCTCCCCCCGTGAAATTATGCTTCAAGTGGTCCATGCTGTGGTCCTGGCACTGACTTGCATTTTTCTTTTCTTTCAGCTTTATTGAGATATAATTGACATACAGCACCTTAAACAGTAAGTTTAAGATGTACAGGATAATGACTTGACTCATTTACATTGTGAAATGATTACCACGGTAAATTTAGTTTCTGTTGCTCCCTTGGTGATTCTAGAAAACAGCCAGGACTCTAAAACTCTACTCAGTATGAAGCCTGATGAGCCAAACTTGGATGAATTCACAGACTTTCCTTCATATCTCTGCATAACCTTGTATAGGCAAGAATTAGTGAGCAGAGTATCTGGGGGAGAGGCAGAGGGGAAGCCAAAGGAAAGAGGCTCTGTTTGTTCAATAATAACATAAGGCAACCCTCACAGCAGGAGGGGGAGAGATCTCAAACCAAAGAAAGAAAACATTAACTACTAAGAAGTTTTAAAATAAATGACTACACGAGAGCTGGAAATGCTTTTCTGCCGGAAGGCTGAGGGGCAGGTCATCAGTAACTGAACTGATGGACGTCTAATCAATAGATGTGGGGCCTGTTTCTTATATTTCTGGGCTTCTACTGAACCAACTGAAGAACAGTTAGTTCTGGGTCAGAATCTGGAGTTGTGCAGCTCAAATTTCTTCTAAACAAAGACCAAGCTGGGGGAGGTCATGTTCATCATCCTCAAAGACAGAGGACCCAAAAATTCTGGCTTTCTTTGTATCATGATGAATTTATTCATCATAAAATTATCTAGAATTTTAAAGACCAGTTCCTATTTCCAGCCTGTGCTGTCACTGGAGGTAGAAAGAAGAAGTCACAGGAACTTCCCTGGCGGTCTAATGGTTAGGACTCAGCATTTCCACTGCAGGGCACCCAGGTTCAATCCCTGGGTGGGAAACTAAGATCCCAAAAGCCATGAGCTTTGGTCAAAAAAAAAAAAAAAAAAACAAAGAAAGAAGGAAGGAAAGAAACAAAGGAGCTGTCTAGGTGATCATTTTGCACACTGGGCATGCCTAGAGCCAATAATGAGAATTTAAGTACGATACAATGGCCTACTTAAGTTGGGTGATGCATATTAAAAAGCAGAGACAGTACTTTGCCAACAAAGGTCCATCTAGTCAAGGCTATGGTTTTTCCAGTGGTCATGTATAGATGTGAGAGTTGGACTATAAAGAAAGCTGAGCACTGAAGAATTGATGCTTTTGAACTATGGTGTTGGAGAAGACTCTTGAGAGTCCCTTGGACTGCAAGGAGATCCAACCAGTCCATCCTAAAGGAGATCAGTCCTGGGTGTTCATTGGAAGGACTGATGTTGAAGCTGAAACTCCAATACTTTGGCCACCTGATGCGAAGAACTGACTCACTGGAAAAGACCCTGATGCTGGGAAAGATTGAGGGCAGGAGGAGAAGGGGACGACAGAGGATGAGATGGTTGGATGGCATCACTGACTCAATGGACATGGGTTCGGGTGGACTCCAGGAGTTGGTGATGAACAGGGAGGTCTGGCGTGCTGCTGTTCATGGGGTCACAAAGAGTCAGACACAACTGAGCGACTGAACTGAACTGAACTGAAAGTTGACCTTGAAAGTACTTCCTTGGGGCATTTATCCTCTAAAGGCATGAATGGTGTTTTGATTTAGAGTTTTTCCATCTGAGGGTGGAAAATGATGTCATATAATAGGAAAAGTTCCAGGCTTTTTCACAATAATCACATGTCCAGCCTGGTCATCCAACCTCTCCAATAAAATTCCTTCAGCCATAAGGTAGAAAAAACAGCATCAAAAAGCTTCTAAATTTCTTCCAGCTCTAAAAGGCTAGGAATTGATTGAAATTGGATTTTGAAGGAGTTTGGGGGAACTCCTGGCTTGCGTGTGTGTGTTCACTTAAGAGACAGAAATTAGACAATACTTAAGGTTTTAAGGCTGACTTGAAAATACTTGTGTTTGGCTTACACAAGCAAACTGCACCATTAGAAATAGTCATTAAAAGAACTGAGCTTCTACAAGAGGATTTTTTGGGACTGGGAAGGAGATTGTGACATGGTTATTTTGGAGAGAGGCCAACTTGAAGCTTGGTGGCCAGTGCCCTTGGCGGAAATAGCTTCTAGGGATTAAAGAGCAAAAGGCATAATTTCACAGCAGTTTATTAATATTTTGCAAGTTTCCATATACCTACAGGGGGAAAGTTTTGAGTGTTTAGTTTTAGTGTAATGTCAAAGATAAAAACAGAAGGGAATAAAAGACGAGATGACAAAAAAATAGGTTCTGACACATTTCAAATCCATAGGATATTAAATGATGCCTCACAGAATCTCTAATTGCTACCACAAAAAAGAGTGATGATTCTAACAATGACAAATGAATTTATGGTTAATCTGTGCTAATTGCTTCCCATTCTTTTCTCCCTCAGTCTTCAGAACTACACAAGGTTGGCATTATTATCATCCCATTTTACAGATGAGAACACAAGCACCCAAGTCTCAAGGTTAATAAGAAAGAAGGAAACAGCTACTCATGACCCTTTAAGCCTTTACCTCTACTTATTCCTCATTCTGTAGCTTGTTCACTTCTTCTTTTTTAAATATCTCCCCTCAATTATCTTCAAATCTGGTTTCCAGTTGGCTCTGCAACACCGAATCTACTTTGGCTCCTCACTGTTCTCATATGAGGTTGATGACAAGTATTTGGTGACTTGGAGGCTTAACAATCTTTTAGTTAACTGTTTATCAGTGCGATTCAACAATTAAATGGAATTTATAGGTAAAGGAGATGACAGAAGAGGGACTTGGCAAGGTCTTCCAAGATTTCCGAAGTCTAGATATTTAAAAAGTGTGTGTGTGGTCAGTCATATCTGATTCTTTGTGACCCCATGGACGATAGCCTGCCAGGCTCCTCTGTCCATGGAATTTTCCAAGCAAGAATACTGGACTGGGTTACCATGCCCTATTCCAGGGGATCTTCCTGACCCAGGTATTGAACCCATGTCTTTTGTATCTCCTGCATCGGCAGGTGGAGTCTTTATCACTGCACCGCCTTGGAGGCCATATATGTATATAACTGAATCACTTTGTTGCACACCAGAAACTAACACAACACTGTAAATCAACTACATTTGAATAAAGAAAAGGAAGAGAAAGGGAGGAAGAGAGAGACAGAGAAAGGAGAGAAGGACTGGAAGCTCAGCCATGGGCACTGGGGCACATCTTTGCACATGAGCATCACTAACCACACTACACACACCTCCTGCTTCTAGAGCCTTCTCTACTTCTTCCAGTCTCTCAGCCTTCACACATGCTCATGATCAGCTAACAGGGATCATCTGGTAGAAAAGAATGACATGACTGCATCCCTCTGGATGGATTGACAGCTCTAATTTCCCTACAAAATAGATCTCTTCAGAAGGAGGAGGAAAAACTTGCTGTTTACAAAAGCAATGAGCTAAGCTGTGAAATCCCTTAGTACAACTTGCCAAGGAAAACCAGAGTAACTCTCTCCACGCACACGTGCTAAGTGGCTTTAGTTGTGTCTGACTGTTTGTGACCCTGTGGACTGTAGCCTGCCAGGCTCCTCTGTCCATGGGATTCTCCAGGCAAGAATATTGGAGTGGGTTGCCATGCCCTCCTCCAGGGGATCTTCCCCACCCAGGGATAGAACCCGTGCCTCCTGCATTGGCAGGTGGATTCTTTACCACTAAAGCCACCTGGGAAGTCCGACCCTCTCCATACAGGCCACTATTTATAGGAGGGCCACTTTTTGCAGTCTGGTTTAACCCAGTAATGTTACCAAACACTGGGTTACCCCAGGCTATGCTGTGCAGTAGACCATTGCATCCTCACCTGTCTTTGGTTACTGTTAGCAGAGACGGAGTCAAAGGCCTAGCATATCCATCACCTAGTGATGACAGTAGGAACACCTTAGCTCCAGAATTACTATCAACCACGTGAACCACCCCAAGAAGCAAAACATCATCATATAAACCATGTGCTTGCTTAGCAAATGCACCTTCCAGGCAAGAGCATCAACCCTACATCCCCTTCCAACTCAACACTGCCCATGAGACCTCCCTGTAAGGGAAGTGATTTGGGAATTAGATGAGTTTGAGCAAGTTCTGGGAGTTGGTGATGGAAAGGGAAGCCTGGTGTACTGCGGTCCATGCGGTTGCGGAGTTGGACATGACTAAGCGACTGAACAGAACTGAGTTATGTCAAGCCTGAAAAGGCAGCAATTCAGCCTTAAGGCATGTCAGAGCTTTTCAGTGGCAGAAATGGGTCAGTACCTGATTTTTACAGATCCTTGCTCATTCTTCTTCTCTGACTCCTTTCATTACTTTGAACAAAGAAGAAGATCTGATCTTTCCTAATTTCAATGGTCATGACAAAGACTGTTCTGAGAGATCAAGTCAGGACTTGACTTATAGAAGGGAGAACACTGCAGTAGTAAAGGGCACTGTCTTTGGGTCAAAGAAAACTTGGTGATAGCCTTTGCCTCTGCCTCTTGGTAACTATGTGACCTCAGGCAAGAGGAGACGAGGCAATCTCTCTGGGCTGCAGATTTCTAACACTCTGTATAACAGGGATCGTGACTTTCCCTGCCATACTATTGCCTGGCTGCAGTGAAGACTGATGAAGTAAAGGACACAGAGCTTTCAGTAAATGCTGCTGTCATGATTACAGCCTGACTGAATCAATGAAAAAGGATTAGAGCACACGAGAGGAAAACTGCATCCCTGGACTGCTCTGGTGGTCCAGGGTATAAGAATCCACCTGCCAATGCATGGGACACAGGTTTGATCCCTGGCCCAGGATCCTACATACCGTGGAGCAACTAAGCCTGTGTGCCACAGCTACTGAGTCTGGGCTCCAGAGCTTGAGTGCTGCAACTCCTGAAGCTCACATGCCTCTAGGCAGTATGAGAAATGTGTGCACAAAACACAATTATCTTGTGCTCTGCAGTAAGAGAAGCCACCGCAGTGAGAAGCCCAACACAGCAACTCAAGAGTAGCTCCGGCTTGCCGCAACTAAAGCCCAAGCGCTGCAAACAAAGAACTAGCCCAGCCAAAAACAAGTAACTAAATTAAGTTTATTAAAGAAAAACCATATCCGTTTATTACAGATACTTGTCTGCAAATAGGTTACTAATTTAGATTAAAAAAAGTTTGCTTACTCTCAGTGCACTTAATACCTGTTAGTAATCCTCATTTGCCATAATGAGTGAGACTTCAACCACCTCTTTTTGAGAGACCATTCCAGGATCTTCATAAATTATCCTTTTACCTTAAGCCATCAGAGATAGGTTCTATGTTCCCTGTTTTACAGAGAATACTGTGTGATAGGCCTGAATTCGTGCCAAGAGTCAGGATTTGAACCCATGTCTTCTGATCTCACTGCTGTTGTCTCAGGGTCTCTGAGTATCAGAAAACTTGCAACAGGAGCTAACCTTTACTGAGCATGTGTCTGTGCAGACACTGTCTTAACTAGATCTCCTCACAAAACACAATTATCTCTGATGGATTTCTACTGTTCCCATTTTATAGATGACAAAACTGAGGCAATAAGGAAATTAAGGATGCATCTTCCAAATCAACAGGGCTTTTCAAACCTGTGTTTACCAGTCAATGGTAAAGAATCTGCCTGCAATGTAAGAGACGCAGGTTCAATCCCTGGGTGGGGAAGATCCCCTGGAGAAGGGCACAGCAACGCACTCCAGTGTTCTTGTCTAGAGAATCCCCTGGACAGAGAAGCCTGCCAGGGTCACAAAGAATCACACACAGCTGAACGCACACACACATTCCCCATCAGCATAAATCATTAAAACACATTGCCTCATTCTTCAATTGTACCTAAATACTTTGAACAAACTATCTTCCTTATGCTAATCCCAAAGTGACACAACTAGCAGGCAGAAAGGTGTTAGAAACCAGACTGTGTCTCTCTCAGAAAACAGATGCCATAAAGAACACACCGATTATATGATACTTTTGGTCAGAAGGGAGGCAGCTAGGAGTTGTTTTACTCTGAATGCTTTGTTCACACAAACTCATCTTTTCCCTTTGATAATTCATACCCCAAATGAAGTTTTAGCCCCTTTCTGCTGAGTTAAATATGGCAGTGTGTATATGTGTGTAGAGGCCTTTGCAGTGGACCTCCATCCCATAAAAGTAGCAGGAGGCAGACCTGATGATACTAGAGACGAAGATATAAAACCAAAGACCAGGAGCATTTCCCACTGTCACCCAGTGAGATCTGGGTAGTAGAGATAAGGGTGCTCTTCATTCAATTCTGGGCTCCGTATTTCGAAGGATCACATGGACTCCCTCTGGGGCTTTTTCTGTCAATCAGGCAAACTCAGCTGAGTGACAGGCTGAAAAGTCACTGGGAACATAATTCCGTCCTTTTGATGATAACCATACCTAATCGTGATGACTCAGAAAATCACCTAAGTTGAATTATATTGCTTTAGAAGCACTCTCAAATCTTTCAATCATGGGAAGTGACAGATACATCCCTCTTGGCTGTTGCCTCTGCCTACCTTCAATCAGCTTACTGCCAAAGAGGGGAGGAAGTCTATTTGAGTGCACCTGTGGCAACAGACATGGACATATGGTCACCACCTCAAGAATGCACAGCCTCACACCAAGCATCAGGCATCACAAAGCATTCTGAAAGGATTAGGCTTCATCTGTAGGCTCGAATGTGAAGCTTGTGTCATCCATCCAGACCCGACCAGTGGGCATGGACACAAAAGCCATAATTTCAGATTCACACTGCCCACACCAGTTCCCAAATACAACAAAAGCTAGCATGTTTCTGGGCTTCCCTTTGAACTCCAGGTGGCTTTAAAGAGATGCAGAAGAGGGAGAGAAGGAAGAGAATATCATAGTCCAGCCCCAAACGTCTCCCATTAACACAAATCATCAAAATGCGTCATCTCATTCTCCAATTGTACCTACATGTTTTGAAAAATGATCTTCCTAATGCTAATCCTGTCATCAGGACCCTATTTGGATCCAAATTTGAACTTCATGTGTTTTCTCATGAACTTATTATTCTCTTTAATTAGATTTGAGTTGATGAGAACTAATGGCTTTCTTCAAAGTTGTTCTTCCCCTGCTGAGGGAAGACAGCACCATTAAAATTATACTGAAATCCCAATGCCAAGAAAGAAAAGTATAACTGAGTTATTTGACTTTCCCTATAATCAAACACGTGTTGTTGTTGTTCAGTTGCTAAGACGTGTCCAGCTTTTTGTGACGCCATGGACCACAGCATGTCAGGCTCCTCTTTCTCCACCATCTCCTGGAGTCTGCTCAAATTTATGTCCATTGAATCAGTGATGCTATCTAACCACCTCATCCTCTGCAGGGCCCTTCTCCTTTTGCCTTCAATCTTTCCCAGCATCGTCTTTCCCAATGAGTCAGATGTTCATATCAGGTGGTCAAAGTCTTGGAGCTTCAGCAACAGTCCTTCCAATGAATCTTCAGGGTTGATTTCTTTTAGGATTGACTATTTTGATCTCCTTGCAGTCCAATACAAATAAATATATTTAGTGTAAAAATCACAATTAGTTAGCATAAGAGCTTTCTGTTTGGAAAGAAATCCATCCCTTTTCTTCATAGTCTGAACTCCCGCCACAAAGTGTGGCCTATGGACTTGCAGGGGTTATGTAGCCCTTGGGAGGTTGTTAGAGATGTGGAGTCTCAGGTCCAGTGGAGGTGATGTTTAACAAAATACTGCCATAGTGGGAGAGAGCCTGGGGTAGGGAGTAATGAACACACCTTTGATCTCTAGCAGTTAATTTTGTCAATGGAATATTAAGCATGCCCATTAGCTGCGTTGATTCAGTTTTCTAATTAAATGCTTACTAATTAACTGCATGATTCTTCTCATAGTAACAGATTAGGCAAAATCATGATGTTATCATTGATGAATGAAAACATTCTTTCCCAGCACAAGGTTGGCACCATCATACTTATTATCTGCCTCAGTGGTAGGGCTGTATCATTCAGCGGTGGCCACCAGGGGCTGTAAGTATATAGTTCACAAAATCAGCATCCCGAAGCAAGGGTCAGCAGAGTTCTCCGTAAATGGCACATGGTAATTATTGTAGGCTTTGTGGACTAAATGGTCTCTTCCAACTCCTTAGCTCTGCCGATGAAATGCAAAGGCAGCCACAGACAATTTGCAAATGAATGAGTGCAGCTCTGCTCCAATAAAACTTTATTGGCACTGAAAACTTGACTTTCATTTTCACATGTCACAAGATATTCTTTTTCTTTTGATGTTTTCAACACTTAAAAAATGTGAAGACCATTCTAGGCTTGGAGGCTACACAGAAATAGGCTGTGGGTTGGCTGACCTTATCCTGAAATTAAGGCTGTTCTCGCACAAAGAAGTTAACTGGTATAAGGCTGAGCACTGAGATGGATCGACAACTCCTTCAGGCCATTCTGAATAATACAGAAAGCAACTCAGTAGGAATATCTTTTTTTTTCAAAAGGAATGAAATGTTTATTTGTTGGAACTCTAGTTTGACAAAGAACATTTGTTCATGTATTGATATGAATGTCTGACAATTTAACAATTTTAATTACAATGCTGCAGTGGGTTGAATTATGTCCCTGCCACCCCCACCACAGATTTGTCAGAGTCTGAACCCCCAGTATCTCAGACTGTGACCTTATTTGGAAACAGGGTCTTTACAGATGTAATCAAGTTAAGATGAAGTCACTGGGGTGGGTCTTAACTCACTCTGAGCAGCATCCTTGTCAAAAAGGGAAGTTGAACACAGACATGCGCACAGGAAGAATGCCATGTGAAGATGAAGGCAGAAAGTGAGGTGACATGGAGGAAGCCAAGGAACACCAAAGACGGCCAGAAAACCATCAGATACTGGGAGAGAGACATGGGACAGATTCTCCCCCACAACCCCAGAAGGAATCAACCCCGCTGACATCTTGAGCTAGAACTTCTAGCCTCCAGGACCGTGACCCAATACCGTTTGATTCTTTAAGGCCGTGGTCCCTAACCTTTTTGGCATCAAGGACCAGTTTCATGGAAGACAGCTTTTCCATGGACTGGGGAATGGAAGATGATTTCTGAATGATTCAACTGCATTGCATTTTTTGTGCACTTTATCTCAATTATTACATCAGCTCTACTGCAGATCATCAGGCATTAGATCCCAGAGGGTGGGGACCCCTGGACTAAGGCAGTCAGTTTGTAACACTTCGTTAAGACATCCCAAGGAAATTGACACTAATGTCCTATTCCTCTTAGACTTGGGACATAAAGGAGAGTCTCTAAGTATCCTCTGTCCCCTCATTTGCCAAAATAACTTCAGGTTGGTAGAAAGAATGATGCTAACAAATCTGGCTACCAGTTTGCTCTGTGAGGAAGAACATTAATCTAAAGTCTGGCTTTTTTATTCACTATGCTAAAAAAATAAACATCAGTGAGGTCAAGTTAGTAGCTGGAAATGCACATGCTACCTACACAGGTCTGCCAATAGAGTGGTAGCTTGATCAACTGCACTAAATGTAAAAATGAAATGTAAATTGTGCCAAAGGTATAAAACTGAGGACTTCTAGATTTGGAGTGGACTGGAAGTAAAAAAGAACAAAAATTCTGTGGCTGATTAACTTCCAAACCTGTCACATCTCTCCATCTGTCTGTATTAATAATTATGTGAATCTTACTAAGTACTGTGGACAAGATAAGAAGTCATTTGAAGATTAAACTCCTGTAACCATTACAACTAGCAGTTGTGATAAACACTGAACAAACGTTTGTGAAAAACGTTTGAAAAATCGTGAAATCATCCCCAGAGGTCTGGGGTGTGTGCATGTCTGTGCGGTCCTACACAGCTCCTTTCAGCTGGGCAAGGTTTTCCTTACTCATCTAGAATTTATCATGGCAAAAACCATGCAGAAAAAAATAAAAAATACTTACACTGTTCCCTAATGTATCAACTGTGTTTTCAAAACAAGTGTATAGCAGAACTGACTAGACCTTGCTTTTTGACTCTATACAGAGTCTATACAGTTGACTCTTTCTACTGTTTCCATTCTACAACATTTTATGAGGGTGGAAAAATATGATGAGACGTACAGAAAAATCCAAATTCAGAAGCTCTATAAAGTGTTTTTCATATCTGTTAGTCATTATGCCCCATCCCTCCCATGTTTGTCTTTGTCCCTTAATGACCTCCTGCTCTAGATCCGTATTGAGATCCTTATAGTTTTGTATTCTCTTCTGCATAAAACTCTGCTTTCATGAAAGAGTGAGCTAAACTGAGTTTTACTAAAGTATACATGACTGATAAGGTTAAAGGATAGGAACAATTTCACGGAGATCACAGCTTCACTATAACGGAATTTAGAATGTACTTCTGGATATTATGTATTATCGAATTTGATGGGGGAGCTGTTGGAGGTAAAGTGGTCTTTCATACTTCATAAGTAGCACACAGTGGTCATCTACGCAGAACAACAGGCCTCAGTGTCCACATTTATCCTGGCTGCGTGAGGAGTGCTGGGTCATCAGATGCACGTCTGCATCTCGGCTCCTCCTCAACCAGTTGTTCGAAAGAGGCATTCAACGCCCACCCCATCAATCCCAGACATCCTTCATAAGGTTGTACAAGGAACAATTGGAAGAACATCGTTTCTGGCCTCATGCTTATCATATCAACCATAGGCGCACATATGATGGCTGAGGGCTCCAGCTCTGAATCAGACTGCCTGGATGAAAATCTGGACCCCGTCACATCCTCTTTATTGTTACTTGGGTATGTCCCTGAGGCTCTCTGAGGCTAACTTTCTTCATTCATACAACGGAGATAAGGAATACTAAACAATAGAATGAAATAAATATCAAAATGGGAAGCACAGGGTCTTGACAGAGCCAGGGCTCAACTGTTGTTGTTCAGTTGCTAAGTTGTGTCCGGCTCTTTGAGACTCCATGGACTGCAGCGTGTCAGGCTTCCCTGTCCTTCACTATCTCCTGGAGCTAGCTCAGATTCATGTCCACTGATTCAGTGATGCTGTCTCATCTTCTTTGTCCTCTTCTTCTTCCCTCAATCTTTCCCAGCATCAAGGTCTTCTCCAGTGAGTTGGCTCTTTGCATCAAGTGGCCAAAGTATTGGAATTTCAGCTTCAGCATCAGTCCTTCCAATGAATATTCAGGGTTGATTTCCTTTAGGATTGATTGGTTTGATCTCCTTGGTGTCCAACGAACTCTCAAGAGTATTATCCAGCACCACAATTTAAAAGCATCAGTTCTTTGGCACTCAGCCTACTTTATGGTCCAACTCTCACATCCTTACATGACTACTGGAAAATCATAACTTTGACTATATGGACCTTTATCGGCAAAGTGATGCCTCTGCTTTTTAATAGGCTGACTAGGTTTGTCTTAGCTTTTCTTCCAAGGAGCAAGCTCCGTATGTGTTAATAATAAGGAATTCAATATGATCTAGCTCTATGCACACCCTCTGGACACACAATACAAATATTGGCCATTTAGCTGCATGCAACACAGTATACATATAAGCTGCCCAAGTATATTCTGAATGTGATGGGTATACCTTATCTTAAAAGATACTTACGTTTATTCCATAGAATGTGGTTTGCTGAATAAAGCACAGGCTCCTATTTCCCAAGAGACTAGCAGTACAAAACTGCTGGATGGATGACCCATGGTGGGATATGACCTGTGAGCTGGGCAGAATTGGGTTGCCCATAAAACCAGGTTACTTGTGTAGAGGTTCAAGCTGAGACCTTGCCCCCCTTAGCTCTCCAGCCCAGACAGCAGAACTAATGTGCCTGCCAGGTGAATAAATGTGACTTCAATGTTCCGAAGGTGCAGAATGACTCTAGGTGTTCCTTTAGACAGTAGTCTTTCTATAGAAATAGAATCTCCAGGCTAATTTTGAAATTGCTTTTTTATTCTGGTGACTTTAGGCAGTTCGGTCTTTAAGCTTTTAAGTACCTTGCTTTTGAAATGGCTCTGTGTACTGTGTGACCAAATTACCAGGCACTGCAGAGCTCTGATCCTGAAGCTGAAGTCTGCAGACAACTCCTTCTCTCTCCACAGCTGACCAAGCTGTCCTCATGGTCTTTCCTTAAATAGGATCACCTGGTAATTCAATGCTAGCATTTGTTCAGAATAATTTTTTTTCTCTCCTTTGGACCAAAAACAAAATCTTCAGATGTAAAATATCTACCACATCAAAAATAAAGATTTTAAGCAAATTTGGATTTTCTTTCTCATTTAGCTGAAGCTATTGAACTTTTGACTTTGAAATTATAATTCACATGAACTAAAGCTTCTAACATGGATACATCCTAGAATTATTCAAACACAAGCTCCCTGGGGCAAAGATTGTTTTGTCCATTCCTCCATTCGCAACACCAAAAACAGAATCCAGGACCCTGTAGGTGCTTGTTTTAGCTTTCTATGTGTGTGCATGTGTTCTTAGTTGTGTCCAACTCTTTGCAATCCATGGACTGTAGCCCGCCAGGCTCATCTGTTCACGGGATTATCCAGGAAAGAATATTGGAGTGGGTTGCCATAACCTTCTCCAGGGAATCTTCCCAACCCAGGGATCGAACTTGTCCTGCACTGGCAGATTCTTTACCACTGCACCACCTGGGAAGCCCCTGGCTTTCTGTGTAACAAATTACCATGAACTTACTTAGTGACTCCAAACAACAAACACTTAGTATCTCCCAGTTTCTGTGGCTCAGCAGTCCAGATACAGCTTGATCAGACCCTTGGTAAGGGTCTCACAAGGCTACAATAAATATGTCAACCAGTGCTGAGGTCTCAACTAAGACTCAACTGGAAAAGGCTCTGGTTTTGTTGGCAGAATGGAAATTCTGAGATACTGGAAGCTGTGGTTTTTACCAGCCATTGGCAGAAGCTTCCTTAGGTTTAGGAACTGCCATCAGCCCCTTGCCACGTGGGCTCCCAACATAGGCAGTCCAGGTCTTCAAAGGCAGCAGGGAGAGAGACTCCAGCAAGATGGTGCTGCGACGTTAACAAAACCATACACACGTCATCTGGTACATCTTTCATCCCATTGTATTGGTTAGAAGCAAGTCAGAGCCCCACCCACACTCCAGGGGAGAGCATGACAGAGGATGTGAACACTAAGAAGGTGGGAGTCATGGGGAAACCCTAAGCGTCTGGGCATCCCAACTCTTAATACACTGATCCAATAAATGAATGCCGAGCCAGCATCTCTAGAGAGCATCTAGCTAGTGTGATCAAATAAGTTTACACTCTGAATCTTTTATTTTGTAACCAGCAGACACTCAATTCATTCTTTAGTTAAAACACATCTTGAGCAACAATAATCTGTTAAAAGCCATCTCAGGCTTATAAAAAGAAAGTTTGGGGCGAGGTTGTAAATGTATCACAGAATTATAAGTTATGTTTTTAGTTAAGAAAGCGTTTCCACAAGCACAAAGGGATAAAGTGCTGTAGACATCGAGGAAAGGCTCCAAATGAGTGCTTCCTCTTTCAGGCTGTTCTCCCAGATCTTCTGAGCACATGGATAACTGGAGGAGTTTTGCCCAAGAACTATCCAGCTCCATATGCTTTGAAGGAGAGGCTAGTACAGAAAGCAAAGCATGCAATGGGCAGAATAAAGATACTGGGGAAATCAGTGCGTGCATGCTAAGTCACTTCAGTAGTGTCTGACTCTTTGCTACCCCATGGACTGTGCCCACCAGGCTCCTCTGTCCATGGGGATTCTCCAGGCAAGAATACTGGAGTGGGTTGCCACACCCTCCTCCAGGGGATCTTCCCAACCCACATCTCTTGTCCCTGTATCAGCAGGCAGGTTCTTTACCACTAGTGCCACCTGGTAAGGAGTATGCCTTTGTAATGCAGTTCATGTTGAAATATTTTACTAACACGAACAGCATAGAAACTGGAGAGGTTTATATATGCTAAAGTGGAGAAAAGAGAAAAAAGGAGGAGGCATGGTTTTCAGTTCTGTATCTATTAAGTGATTTATAGGATAAGCTCCTGACCAGCTTAACCACTCTGCCTAATGAACACAGGCTTGTGGACTGATGAAAAAAGCCCTGAAGCATCTGGCCATCTGTGAAAGGAAGGGGTGCCTGTGAGGGCACCAAGGGGACAGCAGCCAGATTGGACATGTTATGCAAATGGCAGCGTGTCTCTGGGGCCAGCCCTCGTGGGTGTGACCCTTCACACCTGAGACTCTGAGTTCCTGACTTCTCATCTATCAAACAGTGAGAGAAAAAGACCTACCTCCGGGGGTTGTTGTGAGAATTAGTCACAGGCAATGCACTTAGAATATAGCCAGGAAAATAAGTGCCAGCTCTAAGATTTAGTATTATCTGTCACAAAGACAGATTTAAACTTATTCAACTGATAATACCTTCTTTCAGAGAAACATGAAAAGTAGGGGGAAATGTGTAAATTTACTCTGATATCCTCAGAAGAAACCATATTAATCTCCTTAGAAGAAACACATATTGTGTATTAATACACATATATGGAATCTAGAAAAATGATACAAATGAACCTATTTGCAGGGCAGGAACAGAAATGAAGACATAGAGAACAGATATGTGGATGAGAAGCAGGGCAGAGAGAAGGGTGGGATGAATTGGGAGATTGGAGTTGGCACATATACACTATCACATGTGAAATAGATAGCTAGTGGGAATCTGTAGTATCGCACAGGGAGCCCAGCTCAGTGCTCTGCGAGGACCTACATGGGTGGGGTGGTGGGGTTGGGTGGGAGGGAGGAACATGAGAGAGGGGATATACATAAACTTATAGCCGATTTACTTCGTTGTACAGTGGAAACTGGCACAACATTGTAAAGCAACTATACTCCAATTAAAATTAAACAAATATCCTTAGAAGAAACCACCATTACGAAGGGCTGTTTCCTACCCCCTCTCCAAATCCAAAATGAACTGCAACCTCCATATTGTGAAATGTTACAAATGAGTAATCTCTGTCATCTGGTCCAAGGTTCCTACATGCTGGTTGCCTCACTCCTCACAACTTGTTCACAGGGTCATGACACGTCTCTTTCCCCTAACACCCTATCAACCTACCTTCCATTTGTAAAAGCATTTTTGGTGTTTCATTGTCCCCTGAGATGAATCCAAATGGTGTGAGTTCTCAAGCCCTCTATTAGGACAAACGGGTAACTCACTTCACAGCCTTTGCTTTCCTGTCTCCTTCATCTCCACTTTCCCTGTTTCAGTAAATGATGCCTCAGTTCTCTTCCTCATCCCTTCCTGGGTGTCTGCTTCCTCAAGCCCATGGATGGCTACCATCCCTAACGTCCAGTCCTCCTCAAAGATGGAGGTGAATCTGCACTCCTGGAGCGATGTCAACTCTAGAAGGCAAAAGACGAGAAAAGCCCCCAACTGTGATGGGCATGTCTGTGATCTCAGTCAGTAGAAGCAATGTATTTACTTCCTCCAGCTTTGGGGATAACTGTTTCATCCGATCAATACAGACAGAGAAAGTTAACCTCAACATTGATTGACTCTGGCTGGCTGACTGGCAGAGAACTCTTCACAACAGAAATGAAGCAATGAGACAATGTCATGATTAACAAGCCAGTCAATGAAGATATACCCTAACCACCACCAACAAACCTCCAGTTCCCTTCTTCTCACACTCTTCTGATTTTTGTAGAAGCAGAACAGGGAATTCAACCTCAGGGAGATTCAAGGTCTCACACAAGCCCACATGATGAGCCCAGGAAGGGCTGAAACAGATTCCAGGTCCCAGAAGTGCTGGGACAAGGGCTCTGAGAGTCATGCCACGGGACTCTCCAGGGTTCCTCCAACTCCAAGTATGGTGCACTGAGTACCTCAGTAGATAGAGGTCTGAGATGCACCCACTCCCTTCAGATCAAATTCTGCTACATTCAAATTACATGTGAGCTAATTACTTTGCCAACAAAGGTCTGTCCAGTCAAGGCTATGGTTTTTCCAGTGGTCATGTACGGATGTGAGAGTTGGACTGTGAAGAAAGCTGTGCACCGAAGAATTGATGCTTTTGAACTGTGATGTTGGAGAAGACTCTTGAGAGTCCTTTGGACTGCAAGGAGATCCAACCAGTCCATCCTAAAGGAGATCAGTCCTGGGTGTTCACTGGAAGGACTGATGCTGAAGCTGAAACTTCAATACTTTGGCCACCTCATCTGAAGAGTTGACTCATTGGAAAAGACCCTGATGCTGGGAGGGATTGGGGGCAGGAGGAGAAGGGGACGACAGAGGATGAGATGGCTGGATGGCATCACCGACTCAATGGACATGAGTTTGAGTAAACTCCGGGAGTTTGTGATGGACAGGGAGGCCTGGCGTGCTGCTATTCATGGGGTCGCAAAGAGTCAGACACGACTGAGTGACTGAACTGAACTGAACTGAACATTCCAATACAGAACAGAACTATTAAACATTAGGGTTCTCTTATCAGATTTTTATGGATTCTCAAGGTGCTAAATTGTAGATCAACCTTTCAAGAAAAGTTGAGTTTATTCACCACAGTAGGATTTATTCATCTAGATTATTCACATTCCGCTTCATTAGTATCTTAACTATTTTTTAAAATCTGTCTGAAGTGTTCTGATTAATAAATTAGTCACTTTTGGAAGCTTGACACAAGAGGAAATGACTTTCATCCCCATTTCACTTTGCGTGTGTAGAAAGATGTTTACGCAATCACGTCATCAAGGTAATATTTACTCTTAGACTTTCTAGCAGGTCAAGATTACTCACAGTATTTCAACTGTGGTGTATAATGGTAGATTACATTAGTAACATGTCTGAATGGCTCCTAATATTTTAGACTCAAAAAGTGCTCCAACCAGCCTCTATATTCTTGGATAATAATAAAAGACTGTCTAAATTCATATCCATAAGATGAGTTACAGAGGTGGTGGGTTTTTCTTTTGAAATCATTTATAAAGCATTTTAAAAATGTTTATAATCTGTTGAAGCCAAGCAAAGATTTTTATCCCTGTTTTCTAGAACAGAACAAAACCCTAAGAAAAGTATAAGGTATATTTCTATTCCTTTGTGCATCATTCCAGGAAGGTTGGAATAACAAGATTTATTTTGTTTATTTGTCAATTTATCAACTTATTCTTAACACTTCACACAGGGATTGGCCCATTGTGGATATTCATTAAATATGAGCTAAGGAGAAATAATTTATTCAAATAATTTAGAGATAATCTATTCAAATAGATTAGGGATAATGCAAATTAATGTTTTAAAAGGCAAACTTAACTATAAGTAGTCAAATATAGCAAATTAAATAACAACAAAGCAGGAAACATTGCCTGCGTATATACCTGGCTTTATATGAGCACTCTCATCAGATGCGTGAATACAGCCTCCAACATTTAGTCAACTTTTCAGTGAACTTGCAGAGTGAATTTCCAAAGATGATTAGTTTAAGCTATGGATGTCAACAGATCTTTATTTGATTTTGTAATTCATTGAAGACTGTAGTCTAAATTTTATTAAAACTGTGGTGTTGATACTGGATTATTTCTAGTTTACTATTTTAAAAACTCTAAATGAGTGAAGGGTAAAGTAATGTTGTTATTATGGTAAAACAAGACCAAAAAAAAAAACCCTTTGTGGGAAGCAACAGAAAGAGCCATTAGCTGATTCCACCTTTCTAGTTTTTAGAAGAGAAAGATCTGGAAGCTGGGATGTGGGCTGTGTGAGGGGACCATGATGGGGATATGGAGTGGCAGTACCCTCCAGGTACACCAGCAGATGGCAGAAGCGCCTTGGTCGTTACTGAAAGGCTGGGTTTAAATGATTTGCAACAAATAAAAAATTCAGATCAGAAAGAGTTAAGAGATGCAGTTCTACTGAGATTCTTTGGAAAACTACATTTGCATAAATTTGCAGTCTTCTATCAATATAAAAGGGAGACTCATATGTCATATGTACAGAATCTCTCATATTCATTATAATATATTTCTTATTCTAGAATATTCGCATATAAAATGGTTAGATTTCTCAGAAAAACAAGTCTCAGACAGACACAACCCAGATACCATGGGAATAGGGAGGAATGAGGAGTCATTGTGTAATGGGTATAAAGTTTCAGTTTTGCAAGACAAAAAGAGTTCTGGAGATTGGTTGTATGTTATGAATGTATTATACTAAATATTACTGCAATATATTTACAAAAATAGTTTAAAAAAAAACAAGGTCCTACTGTACAGCAAGGAAATCCCATGGACAGAGGAAACTGGCGGGCTACAGAAAATTCAGTCTCAAAAAGTCGGATGAGTGAGCACTGTATACCAAAATAACTACATTCAGTAGTAATAAACTGTAATAGAAAAGAATTTGAAAAATAATATATGTATTATGTATAACTGAATTACTTTAAGCTACCCCTGAAACTAACATAACATTGTAAATCAACTCTACTTAAATAAAAAATGGTTAAGATAGTAAATTTTATGTTATGTGTTGCTGTTCATTCACTCAGTGGTGCCCAACTCTTTGCGATCTCATGGACTGCAGCACTCTAGGCTTCCCTGTCCTTCACTATCTTCTGGAGTTTGCTCAAATTCATGTCTGTTGAGTCGATGATGCCATTCAACCATCTCATTCTCTGTCACCCCCTTCTCTTCCTGCCCTAATTCTTTATGTTATATGTATTTCAGCATAATTAAAATGAAAAAAATCCAGATATTCACTTCTGCATTCAAGGGCCTAACACATGATGCACTGAGTTAGTATATCTGAAACAAAATACTATAGGGCTTGACAACCTTGGACTGCAATTGCTTCCAAAAGAGATGCTTTGGTTAGAAAGGGACATTGGGATTTATCACAGACAAATTCAAGAGGGCACGGAAATGCCTCTCTCTACTGCACTTGTTCGTTCATTTGAATCCCTTTATTTCCAGAGAGTTTAAGATCCATTCATTCCTTCTACTCAGCTCTAATGATATTGTTGATATTGCAGAAGAGGGACTCAAGATTGAATCAGCACAGACAGTAAACCTGCATGTTTCTTTCCAGTTTCTGCTGGCGGGGTACTTACTGGTCAGGTCTCTGAGTGGAACATCTAAGCTACTTGTTAAATCTCCTCTTCCGTGGCAATGCTTTATTGAACTGTTTTCCCAGTAGAGCAGTTAGAAAACTTTAACTATCTAAAGCAGAACAGGCCAATAGAAAGACATGTAATTTAAAATTTCTATGTCACATCTCAATAATTTCAAGAATATAAGCAAGTGACATTAATTTGAATAGTACCTTTCGTTTAAGACAATATACTGAAAATTTTATTTCAATATGCAATCAATATAAAAATTTTTGTACAAGGTATTTCACGTTTCTTTTTCTTTTTTTGACCAAGGTTTCAAAATTCAATATGTACCTTCCACATGTAGCACATCTTCAATTCAGACCATCTACATTTGAAGGGTTCAGAAGTGATCATATTGGTCACAGCTATAAGTATCAACACATCCCATGAATCAATGTGTAAATCCTTTAAAATGTCACATCAACAGAATGATTCTGAAATTTATTTAAATCTCACTTTTATTGTTACAGTTTTGAAGGTTATTTTAGTTGTTACCTAAAACTAATAGTGTCTGTATACCATGAAAATGTGGAACACATTTTTTTGAAGGATAAGATTCAGATGAAATAAAACTTGAAGATAATAAAGGAATGTTTTTGAAGTGAAAATGACTCAATCCTTTCTCTAGTACTTTGTCTCAGTATCAATAGAAAAACCATAAACATTGATTTTGGTTGATATAATCTTTTATTAAAATCTAGTTTTTATCAGTGAGATGGATGTTTGACAACACAGCAACATTCCTATATTTAAGCTAATATTTAGGTGAATTCCTTGACTAGAAAAAGAGAAGAGCTTCTCCAATTCAAAGGGGTGTCGGTCATTGCTGTTTAGTCCCTCAGTCGTGCGTGACTCTTTGTGACCCCCATGGACTGTAACCTGCCAGACTCCTCTGTCCATGGGATTTTCCAGGCAAGAATATTGGAATGGACTGCCATTTCCTCCTCTAGGGAATCTTCCCCATCCAGGGATCAAGCCCATGTCTCTTGCACTGGCAGGCAGGAAAGCCCTGATTTGAAGGGTATGAGACCTCAAACATTGTTGAGGGGTGCATTTGGTGTGATCTTGAATTGACTTCTCCCTTTCAAGGTCCTCCAGCAACTTGAATCATTTGTGACGCTTTAGGCTCATTCTCTTACCCACGGTGTGCAGCTCGCCAGGCTGGGGGGATGACGTCAGTCTGTATCGCCATCTTGGCAGGTATTTTTAGCTTCTCTGTCACACAGATGCAGCCACACAAGGGGCTGTAGAGAAGCAGCCGTGTGTGGAGTGGCTGCAGGGTGCAGGTCTCCCCGCATCACTGCTGCTCCTCCAGACTGTGAGCCCCAAAGCTCTGCTCCCACATATTTAGGTGTCTCGCCAAGGAGCCTGAGAAGCTTAGATCACACTGTGTGTGTTTTCTAAAAAAAGGCTGTATTCCACACTTGCCAAAAATCACTCTATTTTTAATTGGTTGTTTATCTTATTTTATTTTATTTTATTTTGAGGGGTGTGGGGGAATTCAGTGTCTGGGAAAACCACTAGATGGATCATTTAGAAGTGAGAGGAAGACATGAAACCCAGATAACTGAGACCAACGGGGTCAGCTTGGGGAACATCTGTGAGGTCTAGACACTGTTCTGTGTCCTTCCCATTTCTCCCCTTGCCTCCAAGTTTCTCAGCTAGAAAAATCCTCATGTTACCTTCTGCCTGCAGCCTGGGTACCCTGCTTTGGACCAATTCTGTAGATATCATTTGGCTTTCCAAGCTTTCAGCAGGTAAAGAATCCACCTGCAATGCAGGAGACGCGAGTTCAATCCCTGGGTCAGGAAGATCCCCTGGAGAAGGAAATGACAATCCACTCCAGTATTCTTGCCTGGGAAATCCCATGGACAGAGAAGCCTGGCAGGCTACAATCCATGGGGTCACGAAGAGTCAGATACGAGTGAGCATACAAGTACAAAAAAGTTTTTTTAAATCTTTTTTCTCCCTTCCTAATCAAGGAGATCCAACCAGTCCATCCTAAGGGAGATCAGTCCTGGGTGTTCATTGGAAGGACTGATGCTGAAGCTGAAACTCCAGTACTTTGGCTACCTCATGCAAAGAGTTGACTCATTGGAAAAGACTCTGATGCTGAGAGGGATTGGAGGCAGAAGAAGAAGGGGACAACAGAAGATGAGATGGCTGGATGGCATCACCGACTCGATGGGCACGAGTCTGAGTAAACTCTGGGAGTTGGTGATGGACAGGGAGGCCTGGCGTGCTGCGATTCATGGGGTCGCAAAGAGTCAGACACGACTGAGCGACTGAACTGAACTGAATCCAACTTTATCACAGAGCTCCACCCACTGCCAGACAAACTGATAGGTAATCTCACACATCTGGTTCTAATGCTCCAGCCTTTCCTAGATGATAGTTTCTCCCCTGGTGTCAAAAGGAAACACCTGTAGCTCCAGTTCCCCAAACAAAGCGGGGTGATCACTGATGTCTGTTTCAGATGGAAGAGGGAGGCAGCCAAGGGAACATCATTTTAGGAAGGCAGGGCTTTGGGGCCCAAATCAGGTGGTACCCGTTCCTCCATCCATGCCTAGAGAGGCCCAGAGGACTCTCATCTTAGAAGGGCAGGTTCAGTTCCCATGCCTGGTCATTACCACTTGGTCCTTACTTAGCTTCCAAGATACCATCTTCCCTGATGGCTCAGAGGTTAAAGCGTCTGCCCGCAGTGCGGGAGACCCAGGTTCGATCCCTGGGTTGGAAATGATCCCCTGGAGAAGGAAATAGCAACCCACTCCAGTATTCTTGCCTGGAGAATCCCACGGAGGGGAAAAGCCTGGTAGGCTATAATCCACGGGGTCCCAAAGAGTTGGACGCAACTGGGCTACTTCACTTTCACTTTTAGCTTCCAAGGTGAGCAGAAACCAGTGCATTTGACAGTTACAGTCCAGTAGAATGGAAATACAGAAATGGACAATAAACCAGGACTTTCCTGGTGGCCCTGTGGTTAAGACTCGCCACCAGCCCAGGTGGGATGCATGAGACGAGTGCTCGGGCCTGGTGCACTGGGAAGACCCAGAGGAATCGGGTGGAGAGGGAGGATCGGGATGGGGAATACGTGTAAATCTATGGCTGATTCATATCAATGTATGACAAAACCCACTGAAAAAATAAATAAATAAAAAAAATGTGTTTACCAAAATACATACATAAAAAAAAAGACTCCCCACTTCTAATGCAGGGGGCACTGGTTTGATCCCTGGTTGGGGAACTAAGATCCCACGAGCCACACGGTGTAGCCCCATAATAAAGTAAGTAAATAAATAAATAAATAAAATGGACAGTAAACCATGGCTCCTCTTCATTAGTTGGCACCTTTACAATAGACCATCAATTTTTATTCAGTCACTATGTCACGAATTCGTCTGCAGAAATCACATTAGAGCTGTAATCTGGCCCAGGGTGTGAAGACACAGAACTTTGGAAGAGGAAGGAATTCTAGAAGCTTACAAAGGATGCCTGAGACCTAAGAAATTTATTTAAGCCCCTCCAAGCCTCCTGTGCCTGGGCTTCCCAGGTGGCTCAGTGGTAAAGAACCTGCCTGCCAATGCAGGAGACGAAGGAGACTTGAGTTTGATCCCTGGATGGGGAAGATCCCCTGGAGGAGGAAATGGCAACCCACTCTAGTATTCTTGCCTGGAAAATCCCATGGAGAGAGGAGCCTGGCGGGCTACAATCCATGGGTCGCAAACAGTTGGACATGACTGAGCACAAACACATACAGACCTTAGAAGGAGTGATCTGGCTATATGCGCTAACCTAGAAAGAGGCTTATCACCTAGAAGCCTCCTCCAGCCTTTCAGTGTAAGGCAAAGCACAGGAGGCACAGCCCTGAGGAAGTGGTGTCCTTCATACCAGCCATGCCCAATACATTAAGCAAATGTTCATCAAGCTTCCTTCTTGTGCCAGATGGAGCTTTAAGAGCTGGAAAGAGTCATAACCTGGACAGAGGGAATTCCTGTTCTCAGAGCCTTATATGCTAGTGGGAAGTGGGAGACAGTAAATGAATAAAGAAAAAGAAAAATTTCAGACAGTGCTACATGCCACAAAAATAAAACCAAATAATGTGATGGAAGAGACAGGGGTTCTTTTACATTGTGGGAATAATTCTTAGTACAACACTGAGTATTTCAATAAAGACTTGAATGGAAAAAAAAAAGGCTTAAAAACTGAAGAATTTTACATGGAGGCATTCTGGAACATACCTGACTTTGGTGGTTAAATTCGATAAATTTTAGAGATAAAATAGCCCAGTGCAAGCCACACATCAGGAGGTGTCAGATGACTCTTCTGTTGATAGCCTCCACCCCTCATAAATATGCCACTTCCACCAACCAGAATCCATCTTACCTTTAAAATGCCAGCTCTGTTTCCACTCCACATCTACTTTTATGGCTATTCCACATTTTCACTTGAAAAATCTGAATGGCCAAGAAATAGAAGATGACAATTCAGAGAGGTCCTACACTTAATTATGACAAAATGTGTAAACTGAAAAGGAATCCTTTAATGCAAAATTAAAAAAAAGAGAAAGGGTGACAGACTGGTCCACTGAGCACTTTGAAATATCTTAACCTTTGCAAATAGCTCAGAGAAGCTTTTTACCCTTGTCAATACGTAGATTTAGGTTTCAAGAACTAAGGATAATCATTGGGACAATCCACACGGGGCAGCTGACATTCAACAGCCAATACATTATTTTCTGTGTGACTGAAACTTAAATTATCTTCTGTCCACTGACTTGATAAACTTATTAAAGCAGATTATGATGTTTGAAGCTGTGAACTGAAAGACTCTAGTGAGGATGAATCTGCTTGTCTTATCTTTCCTCTTTCATCTGTTCTTTTTTTTTTTTTTTCATTCACTTTCTAAGTTGCCTTAGGTCTTCGTTGCTATGCGTGCTTTTCTCCAGCTGCAGGCAGCTGGGGCTACTCTTCGTTGTGGTGCATGGGCTTCTCATTGCAGTGGCTTTTCTGGTTACAGAGCACAAGCCCTAGGCACACGGGCTTCAGTAGTGGTGGCTCCTGGGCTTTAGAGCAGAGGCTCAGTAAATGTGGCACACAGGCTTAGTTGCTCCTCAGTGCGTGGAATCTTCTCAGACCAGGGATCGAACCCATGTCCGCAACATTGACAGGTGGATTCTCATCCACTGTGCCACCAGTGAAGTCCTATTTATTCACTTTTTTGAAAAGAGTATGCTTCATGTAGACCCAAGAAAATTCAATTTATAAGTTAGGGTATCTTTTCTTTTTAAACCTTAGTAAATTTCTTGTAAACTTTCCAAATTTTAGTGTATAATATAAGTAACCAGAGTTCACAGCCTACAATAAATACCTCTTTTCTACTTTATTATTTCTCAGTAACCCCCCAAACATACCCAACCCTCAGTGGTTTGGTCTCTTATGGGGCAGAACTGCCTTTTTAAAAAAGTGACCAAAGAACCAGCTTATGCAAATCATCCCCTGCATGTTTGTGACCATGCAGATTCCAGGCTCTACCATGGGTCAAAAGAATCAGATTTCGGTCCTGAAATCTGTATTAAACCAGCACCTTGCATGTGTGCGAAGTCACTTCAGTCATGTCCAACTTTTTGCGACCCTATGGATTGTAGCCCGCCAGGTTCCTCTATCCATGGGATTTTCCAGGCAAAAATACTGGAATGTGTTGCCATGCCTTTCTCCAGGGAATCTTCCTGACCCAGGGATCGAACCTATGTCTCTTATGTCTCCTGCTTTGGCAGGTGGGTTCTTTACCACTAGCACCACCTGGAAAACCCTGGAAAACCCAGCACCTTAGCTACTTTGCATGCAACTGAAAATCCAAACACTGGAGCATAAGATGAATTTTGTATTCTATCTTGAGCCTGGCATGTCCCTCAGTTTATGGTTTCAGAGCCAGGAAAAGCAGGGTTTAAAAAAAAAAAAAAGACAGGACCACAGATTACCAAGTGCTTTCACATACAACACTCTATTTGATCCTCACAACCACCCTCAAAGGAGGCAAAGGAGATCTTATGATTTTTGTTAGACGATAAGAGAACTGAGGTTCAGAGGAAAAAAATAAATGATATGCCCACTGCATATAATTGGTAAGAGGCAGACTGAGGGCTAGATTCCAGGTCTTCCAGAGTTCTGTGCCTTCCCCACCCACCCCAACCATGAAGTTCAAGGGATAGCTCACAGCTAGTGCTATGTGGGAAGAGGTTATATTCATGGTTGTGAACTGCCGCTGCTGCCCCAGCCATGTCTATCACCTGGCCACGAGAGCTTTTCAGTGACAACACATAGTCCCTACTGCAGATGGAACTGTGTTCCTCCAAAATTCATCCAGTAAGGCCCTCACCTCCAGTATTTGGAGATGGAGTCTGTGAGAGGTAATCAGGTTTAGATGGGATCATGAGGATGGGGTCCTCAGGATGAGATTAGTGCCCTTGTAAGAGGAGACATCACAGAATTTGCTCTCTCATTGTCTCTACCATATGAGGGCTCAGTGAGAAGGTGACATTTTTTTTGTTAGCCAGGAAGAGAGCTCTCACTAGGCAGAATCCAACCATGCTGGCACTCTGACCTCAGACTTCCAGCTTCCAGAACCCTAAGGAAATGGATTTCTGTTGTTTAAGTTACACTGTCAACAAAATTTTGTTATGGCATCCCTAGCTGACTAAGATAGTCCTTGTTTCTTAGATATTTTTGGTACCTTAAAAGTATTTTGGCATTCAATCACCTAGGTCGTATGTTCCACTGTGTGGTCCTAAGTAATTATGATGTCTCTCCAGGTTTCCATGGAAACAGTGTCCCTTCTCAACATTTCTGTCAGGATGCAGTAGGGACAAGAAAGTATTCAAGAAGTGAAGCAACTTGTTTCAGAAAGGACAGAACCTGCAGAAGATGGGCTTTGAGTATCTAGTCACAGGTGGAAGATTTAAAGTACCCTGAAGCAATTCTCTCTGTTCAAGCTATACAAGAGCATGCACCCCTATAAACACCCTTTCTCCAGAAAACAGGGCAAGAACTAATATCAGATAATTGCAACTATCATGTACCAGTATCTCTCCCATGCCTGATCCTGTATTTTACTGTGTGATGTTGTTTAGTTGTAAGAACAACATGGCCAGGTGGGGAATATTCATTTAACAACAAGAGAAATCAAGTTTCAAAGTTACAAACCTTGCCTGCATTCATAGAGCTATTCTTACAGAGCTAGAATCTGAACCTAAATCCTCTCTGAGCCTATCTTTAACATCAAACATTGACCCTTCAGAACACTAACAAAAATTCTTCAATGACAGGAGCTATAATGAAGAAATACATCAGAAATAAGTTTGAAGGTGTTTCCTTCCTATTTGACATTTAATCAATCTCTAATAAAACTATTTTTATGCCATCAACACACTGGGAGAAGAGGCTGTGATGGTATCAGAAACAAGAACTACTTAATGCAGACTGTACATTACACACTTTTACAAGAACAAAACTAGTTTGCATCAATGGTGCGACTTGGTACATTTCCCTGCCTGTCCTACCAGGAAGACAGGCAGCATTTCTACAAGAGAATTTGTGCCAACTGACTAAAATTAGATCGTCCACATTTATGCTTTGAGTTGGTGTCATTATCTCAGTGGCAGTGTGGGAGTTTAAACCCGTAATCTCTGCGTATTTAGAACGGATAAGACCTGATTTGCATAACTGCAAGAGCTCAAGAAACCACTTTGCCACATTACTTCATTCTGGTGATGCATTTTCAACGTGGACCGTTCAGAATTCCTCAGTAGAGGAAAGGAACTCTACTAATTAAATGACTGATGCACCAACGGACAGCAACTAGCGAGTCCAGCATTAAATGACATCAGGGTTACAATGTGATTCTATAAAATGTGTGGATATGGGTTTCAGGAATCCCAGAATGGCTAGGACAGCCCAAAGTGGGATGCAGGTTACTTCTAACAGCATGCTGACACTGAGGCAGTACGTTTCACCAGTTGGGCACACTCCACAGATGGCCAGATCTTAACACAAAGCAAAGGGATTTTATTTTCACATTTTTCTCTCCTAAGTCAAATACTGCAGCGACATAGGGTGAATGAGAAACATTTTTTATAACCACATTACACAAAGCATCATAATCTGTCAGTGACTCAACCGCATATTGGATAACAGTGTGAAACGTATCTAAAACTTTTTCTTGAGGTATATAAATTCATACTCATCATAGGCACAGTAGCAGATTTCTTAGGAATTTGCAGAGGCCAAATGTGATAGCCCATTTTTTTTTTTTTTTGGCCTGTTATGACTGAATTCAGCTGCAAGATAATTGCCTATTCATAATCCACTATTTTCACTTTAGGTTTCAGTTTATCTTTCTAAATTCAGATTCACTCTGTCTGGTCATAGTGTAGAAAACATTTTAATGTTACAGTGGGACAGAAACAAATTAGTCCATATGTAGCTATGGAGACATTCTTGATCCCCTGTCATTTAGTTGCCTGTTATTCTATAATGCTGTGTGTGTGTGTGTGTGTGTGTGTGTGTGTGTGTGCACGTGTGCACACATGTATGAACAAAATGACATTCACTTTATAGAGATACTATTTCAACAGGGAACCATATCTTCTAACAATACCATTATGTCTAATTTTCCAAAACAGTGTTAAAACACAGAGAATCTAACTCTGAAATCTACCGAAAAGAATATTCCAGCTTTTCTCACACTGCACTTTATTAAAAAAATATAATTCTTTCGTAAGTTAAAATTTAAAAACGCCAAGGAGTTGTAAGGACCAAAATAATCCTTGCCTCGGGAAAAATCAATGATTTCATCCAGCAGTATTCAGACATCCATTCTATCTCCACAAAACCCAAGGCAACCGCTTCTATTTATCTTGTTCTAGACTTTGACCCTGACATCTGGCTGCCAGGCGCTGCCTGGTTCAATGTGTCGAGCTTCACTAAGAAGATTTGAATTAGAACTAGATTTTCAGAGGAGCATGTTTAAAACCCCTATGGTACATTCCATGAAATAATTTGCTTAAAAGAGATGGAAAACTTCAGGGAGGAAGAAATGGGGGCAAAATCTAATCAGTTGGAAATGACAAAGAACTGGATGTGATAACTTCTAAAAATTCAGCAGCAAGTCTTCAACAAAGTTTTATTTCCCCATGTTTTCAAGATGATGTTGTCCACATTTACATTTACCAAAAGGTCAGTAGAGTGAATCGTGAGCTATTCTTCACCCAGAACCCAGAATGGCTGAATCCTTCAGTCTCAGAACAGTAAGGAACTTTATATATGCTAGCAAATTAAGTCTGAACAGGCCAACAGTCAGGTTCTCTGTGTGAATACTGAGGGTTGTTGGAACAGCTATGTACTGAGAAAAGTCACAGAATATATTGATGATGAGTTTTAAGTAAAACATGGGACTGATAATAACATTGCTTTGGGTATATGAGAATTCCTGACATTCAGATGGTATCTTTTAAATTTATATGCTCTATTTCATTTGAACTCAATAATAGGTGAGCTGGTGTTATTTTTTCCTCCTTTAAATTATAGTTAATATTTAGTAAGTTTTTAGACATGTTACAGGGACATTTATTAATTAGTTTGCTAGTTAATTAGTATCATTTAATCCTTATCACAATCCAATTGCCCCCATTTGCAAATGAAAAAAGAACGGATCGGAAAAGATCAATGGATTTCTCAAAGTCTGGCAGTAATGGATTTCTCAATGTCTGGCCACTTAGGATATTAAGTCCAACTGGAGTAAGCTGAGGCCTAATATTTTCTACTCTCATACATAACAAGTATAAAGCAAAAAGTTAAAATTGAAAGAACCATATGATCTTTAGGTGTTGCACAATGAAAGGTTCATTGCAATGAAAGCTGTCCCTTCCACTGTCACTTGTAAAGAGCCAGTTGCAAAGCAGAAGTCTACACAACCCGATTTGCATCCATTCATATTGCCAAATGAGTCTTGTGTGATTCACAAGGCAAGGGAACCCTTCTCATAACAGGAAGTAGAGATTATTAAAGGATTTTATATTGCACAAAATAAGTATTACCTATGACTAAATGTTGATAGATTCAGGTATGGGACTTCAATATGCCAGGGTCTCCAAAACCCAAGAGTTGCAAGCTTGAACGTGGTGAGCCCAACTCTAATCCCAGGCTAGTGTTTGGAAACAGTGTGTGTGTGTGTGTGTGTGTGTGTGTGTGTGTGTGTGTGTGTGTGTGTGTGTGTGTGTGTGTGTGTGTGTGTGCATGAGTGCTCAGTCGCTCAGTTATGACCTACTGTTTACGACCCATGGACTGTAGCTCACAAGGCTCCTATGTCCATGGAATTTTCCAGGCAAGAATACTGGAGCAGGTTGCCATTTCTGACACCAGGGCTCTTCCCAACCCAGGGGTCAAACCCACATCTTTTGTATTGGCAGGTGGCTTCTTTATCATTGTGCCACTTGGGAAGCCTTTGGAAACAAGAGTAATCCCACCCATATTAAAAATATTTCTTTATGTTGGTTACCTTTGTAAGTGTACTGGCAAAATTAATACTGCTATCTAGTTTGGAGTAGCAGTCAAATCTGAAAATGACGTTTTAATAGCAAGCACAAGCCTAATTGTCAGGAACTTATAAGAAAATACTAACAACATTCTGAGAGTTGAAATATGGTCTCAGTTTTAGAATTTATAGCACATGCTTTCCCTTTATTCAGTGTTTCATACACCCTACAAAATGACAGATACACGAATTTACAGTAATCTCAACATATACACCTTGATTCTTTGAGCAAATCTACTGTTAATCAGTACCAGTGACGAAAGCAATGTTCTAAAGGTGGTTTCTTAAATCCAAGGCAGTCTGTCATTACCAATTTGAGACAAAACCATTTTCCTTACAAATCTGATCTCACTGGATTTGGCCTAAGTCACCCTGTTATCCTCTCATGACCCAAGCTGTCAGTTTTATTCTTGTATGTTTTAAATTACCAAAATCCTATGTTATGTAAACCATTTGTCTTCTGAATTTACCCAATCTAATTGTTGACTTGTCTTTATTTTCCTTTTGGAATGATTTTATTTTTAATTTAATGATGTCTTAATCCTTTATCTCCATTTTAAAAGGAGCTAATAATAGACTTACATCATATGGTTGGTTCTGAGGACTAATGAGTTAATATACTTGTAAAGTGTTTAGAACCATGCCTTGTATATAGGAAGTGCTGTACAGTTTTTTATTATTATTAATGTTATTATTAACTTGCCAACATCTGCTGGATCACAGAAAAAACAAAAGAATTACAGAAAAATATCTACTTCTGCTTCATTGACTAAATGAAAGCCTTTGACTGCATGGACCATGACAAACTGTGGAAAATTCCTAAAGAGATGGGAATACCAGACCACCTTACCTGCCTCCTTCGAAACCTGTATGCAGGTCAAGAAGCAATAGTTAGAACCAGACATGGAACAATGGATTGGTTCCATATCCGGAAAGGAGTATGTCAAGACTGTATAGTATCACCCTGTTTATTTAATTTATATGCAGAGTACATCATGTGAAATGCTAGGCTGGATGAAGCACAAGCTGGAATCAAGATTACAGGGAGAAATATCAATAACCTCAGATATGCAGATGACACCACTCTTATGGCAGAAAGCAAAGAGGAACTAAAGAGCCTCTTGATGAAAGTGAAAGAGGAGAGCTGAAAATGTTGGCTTAAAACTCAGCATTCAGAGAACAAACATCATGGCATCTGGTGCCATCATTTTATGGCAAATAGATGGGGAAACCATGGAAACAGTGACAGACTTTATTTTCTTGGGCTCTAAGATCACTGCAGATGGTGATGGAAGCCATGAAATTAAGACACTTCCTCCTTGGAAGAAAAGCTATGACCAACCTAGGCAGCATATTACAAAACAGAGACATTACTTTGCCAACAAATATCCACATAGTAAAAGCTATGGTTTTTCCAGTACTCATGTATGAATGTGAGCGTTGGACTACAAAAAAAGCTTAGTGCTGAAGAATTGATGCTTTTGAACTGTGGTGCCGGAGAAGACTCCTGAGAGTCCCTTGGGCTGCAAGGAGATCAAACCTAAAAGAAATCAGTCTTAAATAGTCTTTGGAAGGACTGATGCTGAAACTCCAATACTTTGGCCACCTGATGTAAAGAACTGACTCATTAGAAAAGACCCTGATGCTGGGAAAGATTGAAGGCAGGAGGAGAAGGGAATGACAGAGGATGAGATGGTTGGATGGCATCACCAACCTGATGGACATGAGCTTAAGCAAGCTCTGGGAGTTGGTTATGGACTGGTAAGCCTGGCATGCTGCAGTCTATGAGGTCGCAAAGAGTTGGACATGACTGAGCAACTGAACTGAACTGAATGTTATTATTAGGCTTCTCCAGTATCTCAGATGGTAAAGAATCTCCCTACAATGCAGGAGATCCTGGTTTGATCCCTGGGTCAGGAAGATCTCCTGGAGGAGAGCATGGCTACCCATTCCGGTATCCTTGCCTGGAGAATTCCACTGAACAGAGGAGCCTGGTGGGCTACGGTCCATGGGGTAGCAAAGAGTTGGACACAGAAGTGTTATTATTATCACAATTGCAATAAGAGATCACACCTCTGTTCTTTTGCTAGGTATGATTTGTTTTGAAAATTTAAGGAAGAGACAAATCAATTTATGTCTAGGCTTTTAAAAATAATGCTTGGTAAACACAAACAAGAAAAAATATGAAATGAATCTTCATAGCATCATCAATCAAATAGTCAAAAGTCAAGATTTTATACCAAACTTTGTTCATAGCTTGGAGTCCAGTTTGCCAGCACACCAGTTAGTAGATGACATCTCACCAATTTAAGCAGGAAGACTGGACTGTTAAACCCTTGAAGCTGAGGTGATCATATTTCAGTACAGCATATACTGTTCAAGAGGTGATTTGAAGTGCTTTAAGAGTCCTCTTCTCTTCTCTTCTCTTCTCTCCAACAATTCCCTGCTCTGATCTCTTCCTCTTCATTGAGGTATAGATTTTTCCCTGTTGTCTTATTGCAACTCTATAGATAGAAAGGTCACCATTTTTTTTTTTAGGTATAATTAATTTATTGTATTTTAACAGAGCAAGAAAAAACTATTTTAGGTTTTTAGGCTCCTTTATACAAGGAAAAAGAAGCTGTCCAGGACTGCAACCTGTGGACCTACTCCATGTAAATTGCAGCCCCTGGATCACAGAGTTCTGGGTGAATGGTGCCCTGAATGTAATGAGGCAACACTGAATATATCTAGATGACAATGTTTTATTCCATTGCAGACTGTAATGAAAAGTGATGGAGATAAATGCTCACTTGTTCATGATACTCGATGGTCTACAATATTTTACAGATTTTCCAAGAACTGCAAATAAAATTATACTAAACTGAGCCTAACTGGCATTGTAGCATAAATATTAAATATTTCTTTCTTGCTCTTTTTTGCCTGATACCAGATTTTATAGTACATTACAACTCTGATTTTATCTGTGTCTGGTGGCTCAGATGGCAAAGAACTTGCCTGCAATGCAGAAGACCTGGGTTCAACCCTAGGTTGGGAAGATCCCCTGGAGGAGGGCATGGCTGCCCACTCCAGTATTCTTGCCTGGAGAATTTCACGGACAGAGGAGCCTGGCAGGCTATAGTCCGTGAGGTCGTAAAGAGTCAGACACGACTGAGCAACGAACACATTCACTTTTCACTGTAGCTTATGTTCAAGCACAAGTAAAAAGGCTGAGGAAAACACATTAATAACACTTATTGTAGGTAAACTGTTGTACTTAATGGGAAAAACAAATAAGATTACAAACCCTGATGTTGACATCTATTATGCTACATGTTTTACTTTTTTTTTGTTTATTGAAGTATAGTTGATTTGCAATATTGTGTTACTTTTGTGTCTGCACCAAAGTGACAGCTATACATTGGGTTGGCCAATAAGGTCATTCAGATTTTTCCATGAGATGCAATGGAAAAACCCAATGAACTTTTTGTCCAACTCAATATATATGTATAAATATCTGTTTGTTTTCAGATTATTTTCCCTTATAGGTTATTATAAAATATTGGATATAGTTCCCTGTGCTATAAGGTACATTATCTATTTTATATATAATAGTGTGTTTACATTAATCCCAAACTCCTATGCTACATTTTTTTAATTATAAGGAATAAAATTTGGTGTTTTTTTTTTTGGTAGAGGGCAAATGTAACATAGTTTATAAAGAAATTTCTTGGAAAAATGTTAACTGAAATTTTATAAATCAAATTAAGTGAAAAATACTCTCAGAGTTTATTATTTTTCAGCATTACTTTTTAAAATGACTTTTAAAAGCAAATAATTATCACCTAATACCATGTTATCATATGTGTGTATGCACTTGTGAGTATGTGTGAGAGGGAAAGAGAGTGTGTGTATGGGTGTGTGTAGGACTTATTTGGCCTAAAAAATACAGACCCAGCTTATAGCTTTGGTTCATTCACCAACTAGACATGTGATCCTGAATAACTTTCCTTAAATATTTTTGGATTCAGTTTCCTCATCTGTAAAATTAAAGGGGTTTTGAACCATAAACTCCAAGATATCTCTTCATTCTAATACTCCATGAAACAATTCACCTAACATCCCACCACATCTCTCAAGCTTAATGTTATATGTCCATTGTAGAAAATTACTTATTTTATATAATTGTACCAAATTATGAATGGCTACAGAAAATCAATTGTTTGTACATTTTGCTCCTCCTTATAACCATCCTCTGACAATCTCTGAATGACTGGCAACTTACGATAACTAAGTTCAATGGGCCAGGTCATGAAGCTCAGAGCAGGTTCCTGGCTTTGAGATAATTTATCTGCATAGTGGTGTCTAGCATCCAGCCCCTTGACTTGTGTCTCATTCTCTCCTTTTCCAAACACTATCTCCTCTAATCTTCTGAGGGAACACACTCTAATTGTCATTTTCTGTTAGTCTCCTTTGCTGTCTTCTTTGATCCGCTCAGCTTCTCAATGTTAGCAGTGCCCTGAGAGTATTTCCTGGGCTCCCTTCTTTCTGTCTACATGGACATATTCCAGCTGCTAGGCTGACACCAGCAAGCCATCTCTAACTCACATCCTCTGTTTCTCCATCTCCAGCTCCACTACTCTCATCCAAGGCCTGAGCACTGCTCACTTACCTATGTCACAGCCTCCCAACATTCTCTCTGCTTCTCCTCTTGCCTTCCTAAAGTCTACTTTCCACCAGCAGCCAGAGTGATTTATTAAAAGTTTGAATCGGACCTCATCACTTCCCTGCTTTAACACCATCTAATGTCTACCCGCTGCAGTCAAAACCAAGTCCAGTCAAGTCGTTGGCTGACTGCTTTGTGTTTTCTGGTCTCCTCCCACTTCTCTGATCATTCTCATTTCCCCATCCAGGTCACCCTTGTCTCTAACAGGAACGGCCACCCCACCGAGCCTTCTTTTCACTTAAGCCTTTGCAATCATACAATTTGCAAAACAGATTATTTCAGTTTATATTTCTTTGGTAGTGCTTGATCAATTTGTAAATTTACTTCAAGCCCTCTGCCTTTTTTCATTTGTTAGGTTAGTGTTCCTCTTGTTATTCTGAAATACTAGGGATATGACATCTTTATAGTTTCTGTTGGAAAGCTAGTCTTAAAAATTATGGTTTTTATATTCCTATAAAAATAAATTCGACTTAATTACTGCTTTATCTATAATTTTATGCTCACCTGCTATCATTTATAACTTTATTGAGACACACATCTTGACAGAGACAAGTTGAGAGTAGAGAAAAGATTCATTTGGAGCATTTCTTTCCAGTGAAATTGGTCTGCAAGTAAATTAATTTGTATGACACAAGAGGCTTCCCCACAATCTTTTTGAAGCAGTTTTCAAAACATTAAAAACATTCCACTTAATACATCTCTCAGAGTGTATGCATATAACATCCAACTGGTGACAGACATTTCTTTCCTTAGTAACAACTGAGAAAGCTGTTCTAATAGGCCCACATGGCTCGCTTGAAGTAATTATTCCCTTCTTCTCCCATGAAAATTCTTTAAGGCCACATGATGAGTTTCCCCACAGTTAAAAGTCTTCATGTTTCAGATTTGTACTAGTGACACAAATGGGCCCAAAGAACAAAACCAAAAGCTGTCACCACCACAAAAGCCGGAATGATGTTTTGTGCGGAGCCCCAGTGCAGCTGAGACACCAGCCAGCTGCCTAAGGATGAGAGGACGCTGTGGGCCCTGCCATCACCGTAACATCCCAGCTGTGTGTGTCAGGCTTGCTAACAAGCACAGTGGAAATGCGACGGGGTGCTGCATTTCTTCCTGACATTCCCCCTAAGCCACTTTTTACAGCCTCCTCCTATTAACCTCATCTCCCCGCCTTGCGCTGCAAGTACTTTCTTCTTGCAAATTTGAGAGGCACGCAGCACGTCGAACCCCACTTAGGCTGATTGGCTGTCTCCGCAGTGACAGCACAATGGGCACCGAATAAAATATTCTAAGCAAGACTCGCTGCTAAAGTCATGGGAGCAAGAGAAAACCAACTTGGCATCAAGATGCAGTCACAGAAAGCTTGTCAAGAATGTTGAAAACCATTTTCTCCTCCTTCACAGAACACAGGAAAAGGTGTGATTGATGGCTAGTTCATAAAATCATGAAAGATACACTCTTTTAAAAAATCATGTTCTTTCCTCAGCATTCTAATTCCTGATGGCGATGACCTTTGGAGTTTAAGTGAAAGGACACAAAATTCAAAACTATAAAAATGATCTGGGGAAAAATACAGAATTAATTGCCAAAAATGTTCACTTAAACAGGTACTGAGGGATTAATTAATTAATTTCTAATTAAAAGGCATTTCTAAGCAATTAAAGTGTTCATGGTTCCTTGCTAGGTGATTTTGGGGAAAAGTATATAGCTTTCATTATTTGAGGACCTATTATATGTAAGACATATAGTAATTCTTATTCCTACAACCCAGCAAAACTGGTATCATTTGTCTCATTTTACAGATGAGGAGACTGAGGCTCAAAAATAACAGAGAGGCTCTTAAATGTGCCTGCTAAGTCAATTCAGTTGTGTCTAACTCTTACCCTATGGACTGTAGCCCATCAGGCTCCTCTGTCCATGGGATTCTCCAGGCAAAAATACTGGAATGGGTTGCCATGTCTTCCTCCAGGGGTCTTCCAAACACAGGGATCAAACCTGCATCTCTTCTTTTGCATTGGCAGGTAGGTTCTTTACCACTGGGATACTACATCCTGAAGTTGAACTCAGGGCTTTTGTTTTTCTTGCCATTGACTCCTTCTGCCATATCAAACTGTTTCTCAAAATGAAGTATAAAAACCAAACAACATGTTTTCTATGCTAGCGGAAGACATACACAGACACATTAAAAATAGATTGAAGACTACCTATTGACTTAATTCACACAAAAACCCTATTAAAAATCATTATTAAGGCCATCTTAAAGATGAAAAAGCTGAGGTACAGAAAGAGGACTCATAACTTGCTCAAGGGCCTGTAGGTATTCATATCCTAGGGCGGCTCTAACAAAGTATTGCAAACCAGGTAGCTTCAAACAACAAATATCTATTCTCTCCCAGTTCTGGAGACTGTTAAGTCTAAAATCAAGGTGCCAGTGGGGCCAAATTCTAGGGGAGAATCTATTTCATGTCTTTCTCCTATCTTCTCCTACACTGCTACAATCTTTGGTATTCTTGTGTAGACACATGACCCCAGTCTCTGCCTTCATGGTCACATGGGGCTCTCCCCACGTCTTTTCACATCATCTTCCTTTCCTGTCTGTCTCTGTGTCTCCTCTTCTTATAAGGACACCAGTCATATTGAATGAAGGGCCACCTTACTCCAGAATGAACTGAGCTAATTACATCTGCAGTGACCCTATGTCTAAATAAGGTCACATTCTGAGGTTGCAAAAGGAGGTGAATTTCCAGGGGTCGCTATTCAGCCTAGTACAGCTAGTAAGTTGTGAACCCAGGAGTCCCTCTGGCTCAGAGTCCATGCTTGCGAACACCATGCTCTGACACCTCTCCACAACATCAGAAATGACCATCAGCAAAGTGTTACTCCTGCATTGGTGGCATAGCACGTGTTATGAGACTGTGTGCCAGGTGACATGTGAATGGAACCTTGAAAGATGAATAAGACATCCACTTTCAGTAAATAGATATGGAGGTAATGGATAATATCGAAGAGGAGGGACTTGCCTTATAGTCCAGTGGCTAAGACTCTGTGCTCCCGGTGCAGGGGACATGGGTTCCATCTCTGGTTGGGAGTCCATCCCTCGATCCAACATGTTACAACTAAAGATCCTGCATGCCACAACTAAGACCCGGCACAGCCAAATAAATAAATGAAAATATTTTAAAAATATTCGAGGAGAGAACTGCTAAGTAAGGTACACGATTGGGCAGGAGTATGTTGTGTTTGAGACAGCATGGCCAGAGCACACGGGGACACAGTGAGTGGTGCAGGTGCGGGGCAGTGCTGGGAAAGAAAGGGTGGATACTATGGCTGAAAAGAAGATTGAGAAAAAATGATGGAGGACCTCATGTATCAGGCTAAGGCATTTGGATTCTGCCTTAGAGACCACTTGGAGCCATTAATGAGAAGTGACACAACACACATATGCCTTAATACAGTATATCCCCTATATAGGAAACTTCAAGTTGCTAACTTTTAAAGATGTGAACGTGCCCCTGTATGCCAGCTGTTGTCCTGTACTGTTGTACTTTTCATGGTACTGTACTATAAGATTAAAATGTCTTATTTATTTTTTGTGTTTGTTCTTTATGTATCCTTTGTGTAAAATGTATTATAAACCTATCACAACATAGTACTATATAGCCGATTTTACTTGTTAGGAACCTAGGCTAATTTTGTTGGACTTAAAAACAAATTGGACTTATGAACACACTCTCAGAACAGGATTCGTTTGTATGTAGAGGATTTACTAATAATTATTTGGGAATACTATTTAGGAGGCTATATAGAGATGTTCAGAAGCTAAATTCCAGAGGTAAAACTCTAGAAGATAATGTGTTTGGCTGAAGGGAATAAGAGAAGGCTGGAATATACATTCGGTTTACAGGAGATATGGCCTGGTGGCTGAAGACTAGTATGGCTTTCTTTGGCATGCTTAATCACAGAGGAAATAAAATCAACTAAATTTTCTGTGGCATATTAAAGATACCCATGCATTCTTTGATACACCTTCCATCTAGAGAAAGACGTCTAGCTTCCATCTAGAGAAAGCCATGTTCATTCATGCCTCCTTTCCTTGATGTTGGGTGAGCTCCACAATACGCTGGGATTTCTGTGGCTAAGTCGTTAGAAGCTCTGAAGTTCCCACCTGGGCTTCTTGGAAGGCTTACTCTGGTACACCAGAATTGCCACATAAAAAGTATAACAATACTACGAAGAGATGATGTGGAAGACTCAGAGGTTACACGGAAAAGGAAGGGAGCCTGTATGATTCCAGCCTTCCAGCTGTCCCCATGCAGGTGCCAGGTTTGTGAGCAAAGACCAGTCACAGTTGCCAGCTGAATTTTACCAGCTGACCTCAGTTGATGCCGCCTGATATGATGAAGACCCGTCAAGCCATGCCCTGCCAGCATTCCCAAACCATGAAGCTGTGAGTCAGAGTAAAATGGCTGTTGCTGAATACCACTGCTGTTTAGGATAGTTGGGAAAAGATAACTGGAACCCACCCATAAAATGGGATGGCATGATTCATTTAATCTCTCACACAGATGTTATGTACAGCTAAGTGAACAAATATGAAGACAGGTGACAGAAATCAAAATAATTTGAAATGTACATTCATCCTTTGATTAAAATTCATCAGGGCAGCAAATACTCTAGTAGTGATTCAGTAGTGGATACCAGTGGAAAAAATTCTACTTATTGTGTTACGCAACTCAAAGGAGGGAAAAGAATGAAAACAAAATTCAGATTGCTTCCCCAAATTTAGCTGAGTACAATCACGACAGACCACTCAGTTACCAAGACTTAAATGCCAAGGTTCGTTTTCTCTTAAATTGTTTTAAAAATGGCTGGAGCTGCCTAATATCAGTTATTAGTACAAAGAATAGAGCTTCTAAACTAAATAGAACATTCTGCATTTCAGGAATGATAACAAAGCTTTTCCAGGGCTTCCACCCACACACACAGAATGAACAAAAATAGAGCCTGTCTGGAAAAGTACAAGCCTTCATCTACTGGCTTGTTGACCAAACTTCAGCTGCAATTCTGTGGACCTAAGCAAGTTATAATAAACCCACAAATGTGGTGGTGCTTGTGGTAAAGAATCTGCCTGCTAATGCGGGAGATGTAAGAGACACGGGTTTGAATTCCTGGGTCAGGAAGATCCTCTGGATGAGGAAATGGCAGCCCACTCCAGTATTCTTGACTGGAGAATCCCATGGACAGAGGCCCCTGGTGGGATACAGCCCATGGGGTTGCAAAGAGTCAGACATGACTGAAGTGACTTAGCATGCATGTGGAGCTTCAGTTCATGACTCTGTTTCCTCATTAGTTGCCTGCCAACATCATTTAGGATTGTTACCACTCTCAACAAATTGTTTCTGTGTTAGCATGTCCTACACCAAAGTAGATTTCAAGCTATCCAGGGCAAGAAACCAACATATTTCAGGAGTTAAGATTTGCCTTGTGAGGATAATAGTCATATTTCCAGTATTTGGTAGCATGCCTGAGTATTTGCCTTTAAACATTTATCAGTGGAAGTTAAGTGATCAAGTTACAATGAATCAAATTGCTATCTAGCAGTCGGTGTAGGGTTGAGTCTTCAACTCCATATGTAAGTGGTTACATGTTCAACCTGCTGCTGCTACCTAGAGAAGTTTAATTCATCACCTCAATATCACCACCAAAAAGAAGCTAAGAACATTTATAACCACCGCTTCCTACATTACCATTTGTTGAAAAGTCCATGACTCTAATTCTGCCTCCTTTTCCAAATCCACATGGTTCACAATCCTCCCCTTGCTCTAAATCATGAGAGGCAAATGCTAATTGATAGAGGTTTTATAATTGCATTTTTTATACTCTCCACTGGAATGTATATTAACAACTTAATTATCAAAGTTTTATCTTTAGGATCACTTCGTGAAAAAGAATGCTGATTAAAGAGAAATCTTTGCTGGCAAATATAAGGCCAATGTAATTGCCACACATGGTGAAATTCAAGTACATCGATTCCTACTGAGAGATAAAATTATGATTAAGAGAACGTTTAATGAAATGTTCTTAATTTGTCAACTAAAGCATATAAAGGATAATTAGTGATATGCTGATACTCTTTCTTTTTATAGGTAGTAATACAATATTAAGACCAAAACACAGGATTTGTTGTAACTAGAATATATGATCTTTATTTCTTTTTTAGTGTTTATGACTTGGAGCCTACTGGCTGGCTCCAGTAGTTTTAAATTAATGATGAATTTTAGAACCTTGGTTTCATGACCTTAATATTCTCATGAGGTCAGAACAATCTTAACCATATCATTAGAGCTGATTCACCCAATAAAGTTTTCTAACAATGATTTGATGAAGAAAATAGCCTCTCTGTAAGGTTTAACTTTAAAGAAGCTGGGACAGATTTAAAGAAAGACTACAAAGCCAATTTCTATATTGCAAGTATATTTTCATTGAGTAGTAGATTTTTGTTTTTAAAAAAATTTTATGAAATTTTTTTTATTGTGCCCTGATGACATACAGATGCTTTAGCTAAAACAAAACAGAAAGAAAAACCCAAACTGTAAGTAGACTCTACACTTGCACATTCTTTATGCAGTAGCTCGATATTGTCATTCACAAGAAAACATGCCAGCTTCAAACAACATAAAAATGGGAATAAGTTGGATGCATGGCAGCACTCCCGCAACACTGGGGCCAGTAGTACATCAGCAGAAAATCCTTAGGAGGTAAACCGCATGCTGATCCGGGCATCACATTTTGACACCATGTATATGATATTTGGAAAATTCCAAAAATTAGGCATAGTGAATACCAATGGCAACAGCAGATGAGTTCTTTAGCTCAACACAGAAAATATAATACAGTGAGTGGGTTGGCCAAAAAGGTCATTCAGACTTTTCCCTATGATGGTGTGTAAAAACCCGAATGAACTTTTTGGCCAACCCAATAAAGAGCTATATCATGAACCACTTTCTTATCTTTGCAGAATATATGCAAAACACAAAGCAAAATACCACTGAAAATTCTCTTTGAAATTAGGTAAACGTTGTAAGTTATAAATAGAACATAATTTCTTAAAAATTCTCGGCTGTTAGCAATGACTGCACCTTCTGTAATAACAAAGATTAATATCTCTTGAATGCTTACAATATGCCAAGCACCTAAAAGCAACTCATGTAAAATATCTCATTTAAATTTCACAACACTTAAATGAGATGTTGAAATCATCTCATTTATTAGCTGCAGAGACAAAGGCTAGAGAGTTAAAGAACATGCTACATCTGTGGAAATTTAGCTCCAGAGCAATTCAATGACTTCTGGTCACAGAAGCTGTAAATTGCAGAGCCAGGATTGGAACTGGGTACCCTCGTGTCAGATCCTTCTCTTAACAACCATGGTATACTCAATCTCTCTGTATTAGACAGAGCACCTTACTACAAGGAAAGTCTGAGTAAGTCTCCAGGTAATCCATTTTTACTTGCTTTGTATCATATACAAAAATCATTTATCTACCCTTAACTTTAGTATCTCAAATTGGGTTGCAAGTCGCAAATTGGGTATAATAGCCTCTACTTCACAGGGTCACTGTGAAGATTACACGAGCATATATGTGTAAAGTGACTAATACAGCACCTAGCACATAAAAGATGTCAAATAATTATTTTCAATTTTCCTTGTATTTACATTTAGTTTATTCCTTCAAGATGTATGGAACATCTACTTTGGGCAAACACTGTGCCAAATATTAGAGATTCAGTGATGAACAAGGTAAATGTGTTGCTTATTCTTGAGACTGAGTCAGCTAACATTTTCTATAAAAGCCCAGACAGTAATTTTTGCTTGTTTTCTGGGACATAAAAGTATCTATCTCAACTACCAGTTGTGCCATTATAGTGTGAAAGGAGCACAGAAAAAAGCATGGCTGAGTTCCTACCATTTTGTTTACAGAAATAGGTGGAAGCTGGATTTGGTCCATGGGCCATCATTGGCCAAGCCCTGCTCAAGACCATTAAATAAGCTATGACCTTGTAGAGTGGGATACAGGACATATGGGATATGATGGGAACCCAACATGGCAGGTCACTTAACTCACTCTACGAGTATCAGAGACTTGGGTAAGAATTAAAACATGAGTAGAAATAGCAAGAAGGACTTCAGGAAGAAGAAACCAGAAGGTTCAGAGATAATGATCCATTTGAAGGTGATTGTGTGAAGTTCAAGGGCTAGGGCAGAGTGGGTAGAAATGCTGGTGGGCAGGGCAGGCCGGGCCAGCACACAAAAGGCTCTATGAAGGAGTGCAGAGCTGATGCTCATGGGAAGACGTTGATGTTTCACCTGGACAATGAGAGAATCAGATTGCAATTACCTGTAAAATGGCAGCACCCTCAGGGGCTGCTGAACTATGAACAATTCCTTCCACTAAACGGTCCCAGGTGGCTGAATCTGTTGTATTTGGATTAGTTTTTCAGTCTTTCTCTCTTCTGTTGCCAGGTGTTTGTCAACCATCACTTCCAGCTAATATCAGTACACTGAGGAAACTTTCTTCTAACCTAATTTGCTACTTCTAGTCTGCTATCATATTCAAAACTATTCAAATGCTTTAACTTTAAAAAATAAAAATAAATAAATAAATTGACTGAACTTTCATAAGTAATCTTCAGGGCAGGGATGGAGGGCTTCTGGATTCTGTTACTGCAACCTGTGTTTCCTTAGTTGGAATTGCTGAGTCAAGCAAAAGTCCCGCCATATTGACAGCATCTAGCTTGCTGAAATCTGAATAGCTTTTCTACTGACACATTTATCTAGCAATTTTGATCATTACCAAAAGAAAATTCTAGGCTATGCCACCAAAATAAAATACTCTACTTTGTTTACATAACCATCAGAATCTACCCAAGGTGTCACTTCGGGTATCTCACCAGCTGTATCTCCAAGACTATTCATCACAGACAAAAGCAGTTTAAAATATTTTCTGCCTGATTACATTTGTCAATCTGGAACAGAGAATATGGTGAATGCACATTTGAAAAATGGTGGGTAGTAGGGATAAGGGTCCAAATTGCTTTGATTCTGGTGGTAGAGTTGGATTTTTAACTTTTCAAATTGAAAACATCATAAATTTTTAATAATAAAGAACCTGTTTTATCTTCTTATTTCCACTTCCAAATTCTTTGAAGGTTCTCATAAATATCAATGGAGCTGAGTCATAGGCAATATCAAGATGAGGCATATAACTAGATTATAATTTCCTGCTAGATTCTAAATTCCTTGAAATTGAGGCTAATTTTATTCATCTTTCTATCCCCTGCAGTATCTAGGATAATACATTGTTCAATTAATTACTGTTGAGTAGAGATAAGTAAAACAACCTTCACTGAGACCCAGTGATTAACATAGAGCTTTTCTTTTCCTTTCAATCTGAAAAAATAAAAATAAAAAGAAGTTGTTTCCATTTGCTTCCTGTGAGTCCAATAAACTGAGCAAAGCCATTTGGCAGACTGTGGCTCATTCAATATTTATGAAATTAACTATAACCTAGCAGATTCAATCATTTTAGATGGCCTAACAACAGTCTTCACAATTGATCACCACATAATCAATTCAACCATAGAAACCAATTATGGCTCCAGATCAAGAAGGGGTTATTGGAAATTCACTGATACCCTGAAGTGGTCCCTAAGCCCCATGGTTCTACATCTCACATCATCAAGACAAGAAAGTTGTCACAGTATAATCTTGACCTCACATCATTCTCAACTATTTTCCTGGAGTTGCCCAGGAATTAAAACAAAAATAGGAGAGGAAAGGAGAAGTGATCCATTCTGCACCTATCTTTTTTCCTGCTGAACTGAATTTTTAACATCTTTCTCTTTAGTCACTAAGACCCCAGAGTCACTTTCTTTGGCCTTTTCCTTAGCCAAGAAGATCTAATACGTTGGTTCTTTCCTAGACCAAAACTAGTTTACACTGAGAACACAAAGAATTTAATGAAACTCTTCCCATAAGTCAAAATACTTCTCTCTACACAGATATTTAGGGCTCAGTGTATCTTTCTAAATGTAAATATTATACAAACTTAAAAAGATGTCTACAAACAACTATGAATTCTAAATATAGTAGTTGTTATTTTCTAGTTTAAATTACAACCACCAACTATCAAGCATGCCAAATACTCAATGTAATCAAAGAAAACGTCTTTGTATGTTATTTTCTCTTTTGACAACTTTACAAAAAAAAAAAAAAAAGCCTAAAATAAAAGTCTATACATTTCAAAGTAGCTCAGATTTTAAAATCCTTTATTTTTATTCCCTCAGATTCTCTTTACAGATGCTTATACTTGATACTTGCCCTTTTCTTCAGGGGTACAAAACAAAAATAACCTGGATTGGGTATTTTAGCCTTAGTATATTGGGTTATGTTAGGTTATGCTGCTATAACAAAAACAAGTGAAAACAAAAACACCAAAATCTCAGATGCTGAATACATGAAAGTCACTCATTTTCATCACACGGGATTAACATGGACCTTGAGGGGGCGTTCTAACTTAACGGTCACAGAGAGACCCTGATTGATGTAAGACCCATCGCAACATACACTTCCATATTCATCAAGACAGGATGAAAAAGGAAATGCGCCAAGTGCATATTGTATCTTTGCCTGTCCAGAACTGATGCCCACTTCAGTATTCAAATTTCAATGGCCAATGCAAGTCATATAGCTATGCATCATTTGAAAGAAATACTTGTAAATACACTTAATGATTACCACAATTTTAGGTACACCGTGAATCTAGAAATGAACCATTTACACTATATATGTATATACATATACACATAAATTAAATATATATACAAATTTTGCAATATTAGTGTTAGAGAAAAAAGTCATTCTTAAATTCAGCATCAAAGCAAGTTTTCATTAACTCCATTTTCTCTCTTTTAGAGTGAACCAGACGAGATCGGGCGCGTTCAGGGTGGTATGGCCGTAGACTAGAGTGAAGCAGAAAATCACAAAGTCATTCTTAACCCAAGTGTGCATTTTATAATTTCTTTATCATGAAACAAAAAGAGAAGATGAGTTTGGGGTAAAATTTACAAATCAGAAGGTTCCTGTGTATCAGAGCATGAGCAGATGAATAATCCATTGAATCTTTCATTTTTGCTCACTACAACCTAAATATATCCAGTACTTGAGCAGATGGACACAGCATAATTCAATAATAATGTGAATCTCTAAAGCCAAAATGTAAATTTCTTATGCTTTAAGTTTTGAATGTATACTTTGATGTAGCTAAATATTCATTTTAAGAGATTATCTAGTTCTTAGTTACATAAGCTTATGTAAGATTATTCTCAGTAAAACTATTCTTATAATTCAAAAGGCTAACATTATAATAGGAAAAGCTTCACATAAAATAATAACCCAAATAATTTTATTTCACCAAGTATCTACTGAATGTCTACTAAGCCGCATGCTACCTGCAAGAGATCCAAAGTTAAATGAAATATGACTCTGACCTTAATATTCTCAATACACTGAGAATCTGGTCTGATTGCCCTTCAGTGATTTTTTTTTTCCATTGTGTGTAAAAATCTTATCCTCCTTGCATCTTCTCCTTAAAATCTTGTGAATTCAAGTCTATGCAAACAGAAAAATTTGAGGAGGAGGAGGAATTGGATTGAGAAACAGAAATATAACTCCTAACTTTCCACTGATGACTAAACATATGACAGGATTCTATGGTTTTGCCATTAGGAATTCTAGAATAATTTCTACTTCCATAGTCGGTGACATACTTAATTTCTATTACATTTCCAAGTAAGCTTTGAAAGAAGCTTATTTTACAGCTCAATTCCAGACTATCAATGTATTGTAAGTTGATGTTTGTAACTGTAAAGAAACCCCGTTAACCCCTCAAACCCATTAATATCCCATTAGATGCCCTAAAGGAAACAGATCAGTATCTGGCTATAGAAATCACTCCTTATGTGATTCATTGTATTTGAAGTTACCCAGAGCCTTCAGGAACCTACTTCACGTCTGCAAGACTAGAACTGGATTTAAAGTGTCCTAGCACTGGGAAAGTAGACCTAGGAAGTACTATGGTTAGAAGGGATTGTCAAAGATGTTAATTGCAAAGAGCTTACTGAACAAAAGGTGCTTCCAAGCAAAAAGGGCAAAAATATATTTAAAAGTTTGAATGAAAGTTTCATTTTTACCTTTCCCAAGATGTGATGCATATTTAAAAAGCCCTTCCTCTTTCTTTGCTGCATTTGTCCTTTGTCAAATATCATACATTTAAGTCAAACCCAAGCGTTTTAGCTACCATAATGAATTAAAAAAAAAAAAAAAAAGAGCAGGGTTATGGGCACGGTATGCTCAGCTGTGACTTTTAAGTTTTGTTTTTGTTTTCACTTGAGTATGTAGGCAGCTACAAATACATATCCTAAACACAGCCTGAGAAATAGAAGGAAGACGAAATCTCAGGGTCTTTTCTCAGTCCTTTTACTCAAAGGAAATGGAAATGTGCCGTTTCTAGGACTTGGGAGAATGCATTTACCTTGTGTTCATAGCATATGGTTCACTTTCATTAAGCATTTTTTAAAAAATAAAATGCTAGTGTTACCTCTTGCAAATGGAAAGAAAAATCTTACAAGATATCCAAGGGCTCATTTGACCCAAATCAGCCTCAGGTGTCCCTGCTACACTAACATGAAGGCTCATTATGCACTGGTAGAAACGGATTCTGAAAGGGTTTGTGTATCATGGACCATGTGGTGTATCCGTCATAGGACAGGCTGGTTACCATGGTGAAAAGTGAGCTTTTCTTTTAAAAGAAGTAACTTTGCCCTTTTCCTCACTGGTATTAACTTCATTCTGGTTCCAATGTTCTTTCAGAGATGAGAAAAAAAAAAATGAAAGCAGCAGGAAATGAGGAATAAGGGGAACCATCTCGGGAAGATACCTCCATTCCTGTACTGCTTTTGGACTTAGCAAAACTCAAACAAATTACAAAGCAGAAAAAGGGGGTATATACATTTTAATTGTACCACATGGCACTTAAAAAGGAGATAATTCTGAAGTGATTAAATTACCTATGGTTAAAATGACTATAAAACTTTGAAGAATATAATGAACGACTCTGAGTGCTTATGGCTCCAAATGGAATTTAACTCAGGGATCCTCAATTCTCTCACTCACAACACTTCCTCTGCAAAACATCATTTTCTTTGGCCTCGTTTACTATATTGCAATGGAATTCATACATGATGTAACTAACCTACCTGCACACTCATTCTCTAAAAAAAATTATAAGAACAAAACTGTAATATAAAAGAGATAAAAGGAAACTAATTTATATTAAACAATTGGTGTTTCCATAATGTAAATGTTCAAGCAAGACAACTGGAATGAAACAGCAGCGCACCTGCACTGAGTTGTATGGTCACCATGAATGTCGTGTCTGTAAGTATGCCTAGTTGGCAACTCAAAAACCATTACCAATGTTATTATTGGCAGTGTTATTACCAATGATAAGATCTGCAGAGATGGTGAACATCTCATGTAAAATTCAGAGCAAAAGAAAGTACAATCATCTTTAGATTTACACTTCAGTTGTGATCCCCCCAAATTCACTGTTTATCGAAATTGGGATTAAAAATATGTCAACAGTTAGGTTCTATGTTCAGGTAATTAGATATGCTTCCCAACTCAGTCACTTCTTCCTTATGAGGGATAGCTGGGAGCCTGGCGGAGGGCTGAGGGTTCAGTCCCTACAGACTGAGTGTCAAAAGTGTCACATCCTGAACACACGTGTTATCTCTGTAGGAAGAGGTGTCGCCGCCACCACCCCACCCATGAGAACCGCTGTCCTAACTTACATGGTAAACTGCAAGGAAAGTACTACATTGAAAAGTTAAATATACAAATTCCAGAAATTTCTCCATACCACAAACTTTTTTAAAGTTTATATATAACTGACATATTGACATTATATTCAGGGTATACAGCATAATAATTGGATTTCACTGGTGCCTCAACTGGAATTTGTCTGCAATGCAGGAGACTGGGACAGAAGACCTGGGTTTGATCCCTGGGTTGGGAAGATCTACTGGAGAAGGGAATGGCAACCCACTCCCGTATTCTCACCTGGAGAATTCCATGGACAGAGGAGCCTGGTGGGCTACAGTCCATGGAGTCGCAAACAGTCAGACACAACTGCTCAACTAAGCACTTGTTAACCTCACTTACAATCCAACAGTGACCATCAAGTGTGAGGGTTACACAGAGTGCCATGAGAAATTTAAGATGAAAAACCCTTACTTTCAATGGTGATATTCTCCAACTTTGTTAAAGGACATTATAACATTGACGTTATAAACAAAATATATATTTTGTTTTGTAATTTACAAAAATTATCTTTATTAGGGCTTTCCTGGTAGCTCAGATGGTAAAAAATCTGCCTGCAATGCAGGAGACCCTGGTTCAATCCCTGGATTGGGAAGATCCCCTAGAGAAGGAATCGCAACCCATTCCAGCACTCTTGCCTAGACAATTCCATGGACAGAGGAGCCTGGTGGGCTACAGTCCATGGGGTCGCAAGGAGTCAGACATGACTAAGTGACCAACACTCAGCATAATGATTAGATATTTGTGTATATATTGTGAAATGATCACTACAGAAAGACTGGTTATAGTCACCGGGGGAGTCCCTGGGGGCTCAGACTTTAAAGAATCCACCTATAATGCAGGAGACTCAGGTTTGATCCCTGGGTTGGGAAGATCTCCTGGAGAAGGGAATGGCTACCCACTTCAGTATTCTTGCCTGGAGAATTCTGTGGACAGAGGAGTCTGGTGGGCTACAGTCCATGGGGTCACAAAAGAGTGGAACATGACTGAGCGACTAACACTTTCACATCATACATTGTTATGATTGTTTTCCTTATGATGAAAATTTTGAAGATCTATTCTCTTAGCAACTTTCAAATTTATAGTTCTATCATATTATTAACTACTACCCACATGTGGTAAGTCACATCACCCTTAACTTATCCTACCACACATTTCTGTAACACAACAGTCTTCCCAGGACAGACCACTTCCCCACTATGCCCTTCACTTGCCTTTTGTCTGTGGAAAATCTTCAGCCTAAGAATAAATTTAATCACAGAAATGAGAAAATGCAGAAGTGATGGAAAGCGGTCAAACAAGACAAAATAACAATAGTTTAGCCTTTAAGCAGCGGAGGAGGCAATGGCACCCCACTCCAGTACTCTTGCCTGGAAAATCCCATGGATGGAGGAGGCTGGTAGGCTGCAGTCCATGAGGTCGCTAAGAGTCGGACACAACTGAGCGACTTCACTTTCATTTTTCACTTTCATGCGCTGGAGAAGGAAATGGCAACCACTCCAGTGTTCTTGCCTGGAGAATCCCGGGGACGGGGGAGCCTGGTGGGCTGCTGTCTATGGGGTCGCACAGAGTCACACACGATTGAAGTGACTTAGCAGCAGCAGCCTTTAAGCAGAGTCAAGGAACCTTGAGTTCCTCCTCATGGGCTATAGATATTCTGATCCATATCTTCTGAGCTACCGTGTAGATACCAAAACCTCAACCATGACATCAGCTGCTCTATCTATCTCTAGACTAAGAGCTGGACTCAAGGGAATGGGAACAAACATTGGAACCTTGGAACTGAAGAGTAAGTGTACTGAAAACAGTTAAGATGATGCCGATCAGACCACTGCATGACCAATTTCAAGATGATTGTCAGACCTGATGGTGCTGGGGTCTACACACAGCCCTGCAAATTTCATTGTGCACCCCTGATATTCCCCTTTAAAAGCTCTCACCCCCTGATCAGCAAGGGGGGCGCTGGTTCTTTGGGACATGAGTCCACATTCTCCCCGGGACTGATGGCTTCCCCGGTAAAGCTATCTTTCCTTTTACCCAATACTTGTCTCTCAGTACTGGATGCTTGAGCAACAAGTAGTCAAAACGTTGACTCAAAACAAACAGACACTCGCTGAGACAAAAATGACAAATAAACCTTCCAAGTGAATCAAAGTGGTTTATTTGTCATTGTCCATGCCATGCAGTCTGAGGATATAGCATGCCATACTCATACATTCAAGGGGTCACCTAACCCTGTTGCATTTCATAAGTAATAAACTGTGGGTGCTGGCTCTGGTTGCCTGTTCAGTTTAGCTGTACCAGCTTTCCAGCACCTAGTACAATCTCCTTGTTGCTACGCTTTCTTCATTTTCCCACACTGCCCCTTACTAGAGCAGTATGCACAGGGAGTCAGTCCACACAATTAGACTATAGGTTCAGAGTCCAGCTTGGTCACTTATTAGCTATGTGACTTGGGGCATGCTTCTTAATTTGTCTGTGCCTCTGTTCCCTCACCTATTAAAATGGTAAGAAAAATACACCAATCTCTTAGGCTTGTTGTGAAGACAAAGTGACTTAATCCATTCAGAGGTTAGACTAGTGCCTAGGGGAGAATAAGTGCTCATTATAGTGTTGGCTGTTATCATCGGTCCCAGGGTTCAAGTTAAAATGTGAATGATATTCAAGCGGCTCTTTTAAAGTGAAGAATCTCAAAGAGTCTCAGAAACCTCAGCCTGGAAGAAAACTTACAAATTTAAAATCATAAACTCTAAAGTGTGTTGTTAAGAAAATTTACGAGAAAGATAGAACGTTCAGGTTTCAAAGGACCATGTTTCATGGCACCAGTTCTGTTCTAATTCTACAACCAAGAAAATGGTTTTTCAGTAAATGTGTTCCACAAAAACAGTGCACATGAAGCAGAACATTAACTGTTTTCTTGAAATGGATGGCTGTTTGAACCCATTCTCTTTCTGGTTTTAAATGAACCATGTGAATAAAGTCAAGTCTGGCTCATATATAGATGTTCAATACAAAGTAATCTTTAGCCCTATTCTCCTCATGTATTCAAGGTGTTGTAACAATTCTAACAAAGTAACTTTAAAACAAAGTTTCACTCTGTTTTGGAGCTCACATTTTCAGTATTTCTACTAAATGCTACAAAAGTATATATAGATATAGCAAATTTCTTTTTTCCTTCCTTCTTTCCCTCCTTTCTTTCCCAAAGCCACCACTCAAGAATACCTATCATGTTCTTGTCACTGAAGTAGGAGCTGGAAACAATAAACTAAAAGGTTTAATCCTTGTCTTCAAAAAGTTCTCAGTCTCTTGAGGCAATCAGGCTGGCACACACAGATTGGCATTTCATGTGAAAAATGAGGTTAATCTAGCAAGCATGGTGCTAGAGTTGGGCTGATGAGCTGGTTTCAAGGTTACAAAGTCAAGATTTGCTATTTCTTTGTTGTCCAGTCTGCACATACTGAGCAAATTCCAGGGGGGTGAGGGGGGGAACTATTTCTTCATGACTGTCATGCACTATTGAACTTGGTCAAATGGAAAATTTAACATTTCATCTCTGCTTTCAACAGGTCATATCTGAATAAAGAACTCAAGGATGCTAACCTTAGGATTGAGGGCATCTGGAAATTTGAGAGGACAATATATGCTAACTTTCCTTAGAGTCTCTGGCATTGGGTCAATCCTAAAGGAAATCAACCCTGATATTCATTGAAAGGACTGATGCTGAAGATGAAGCTCCAATAGTTTAGCCACCTGATGCAAAGAGCCAACTCACTGGGAAAGAGCCTGAGCTGGGAAAGACTGAGGGCAGGAGGAGAAGGGGATGACAGAAGATGAGATGGTTGTATATGGCATCACCAACTCGATGGACATGAGTTTGAGCAATCTCTGGGAGTTGGTGATGGGCAGGGAAGCCTGGTGTGCTGCAGTCCATGGGGTTGCAAAGAGATGGACATGATTTAGTGACTAAATAACAGTAATCCTTAGAGTATAAAGATGGTACTTCCTCATGAATAGAAAATTAAATACCTGTTCTCTGGATGGGACCTTAGTCCTAGGAATCCAGGATGCTTTTCATAAACATATTGTGATCAGATTTTTGACTGTAGTTTTCTTTCTTTATTCAAGGATTATTTACACTGTCTTGATAGCAAGGTGATGGAGTCACTCAAAGCAGAACTGGAAGCTTGGAAATGCCCTGGTTTTGTTTCTTAACCTCTCTCAGCTTTAGTTTTTTATCCTCAAAAGTAGGTATAAGAGCACCAAACTCACAGGACTGTGTGGCTGAAATCAGATAACACGTAAAGTATCACAGTGGACAATTAATGCTTGTCTCTTTCCTTGATATCCATCTTCCTGCATGATCACGTCATCAGGCTCCTCACTTGGCTTAGTTCTTCCTACAAAGATTTTTTTTTTAACTACACTCAACATATTTGTTTTTAAAATATCAATCAATGTATTTTATTATCTTTTGGGGGATCTAGTTAAATTACGTCAGAGCTTATGTATAAAAAGAGAACCCTAATATAAGTCCCACCTGGAACTCCTTCTTTAATTGCTATAAAACAAAAACAGCTACAAATGGAAACTACAATTGCCATTTCTCAGAGATAGTCTTTCAACGTCCAACAGGACCACAGTAATGGGTTCTGCTTTTGTAAAACAGTCTGATATACTTCCAAGCAGCTAATTTTGTAAAAGCTTTTCTCTTCTGCAGTAAGGAGGCAGGGACGCAAATGTAAGAGTTCATTCTGCTAAGCCTGAGGCATCGGGCAGTGTAGACATTTCTCATGCTCCACATGGAGAAACATCAGTATGTCACTTTTCAGGAATGCTGGTGGGTTAATAAAAGTCTACTCAGAGTGAGAGAGAACACAAGAATTAGCAATTAATTTTTGAAGAGATCTGACTAGATAGAAATGCCATACCCTTTAAAATGCTTCAAACTACTGCCTTTTCAAACTGTTGGTTTGAAAATATAGATTTGAAAAATACCAAATGACAAATTCAAACAAATGTCCCTGCCGTTATTTGGCAGAAATAAGGTATTTTCCAAACCTGCTCAGAAAAACCCAGTAGACATGTGTTAAAAGAAACCATATTCTTTCATAATTGTTAATATAGAAAATCTTACTTTCTTCCAGTTCTTTACCATTGATATCATTTGCTTTTAAAGAAATCATTAAAAAACTAGGGATTTACTGATCATACACTTAATGCTTTGACGCTGGAACACTAATTTAAGTATTAGAGAGAGAAAGAAACATGGAAGACAGCTTTCAACGCTCACCCAACTTAAGATCTCCCTCAGAATATGAACACACATCCACAGATAACTCATTTAAGGAAAAATAGATAGGGAACTCCCCTGTGGTCCAGTGGTTAAGAATGTAGGAGACAGGGGTTCGATCCCTGGTCTAGGAATTAAGGTCCCACATGACTTGGAGCAGCTTCCCTCATGGTACAGATGGTAAAGAACACACCTGCAATGCAGGAGACCTCGGGTTCGATCCCTGGATGGGGAAGATCCCCTGGAGAAGAGAATGGTTACCCACTCCAGTATTCTTGCCTGGAAAATTCCATGAAAAATGTAGCCTGGCAGGCTAAGTCCATGGGGTCACAGAGAGTCGGACACACACACACACACACACACACACACACACACACACACACACACACACACACACACACACACACACACACACACACACACACACACACACACACACACACACACACACCATGGAGCAACTAAGTCAGTGTGCCTCAGCTTCTGTACCTTTACACCACACCTAGAGAGCATGTGCTTGGCAACAAAAGATTCTGCGCAACTCAACGAAGATCCTGAGTGCAGCAATTAAGACGCAACACAGCCAAATAAATAAGTAAGTATAAAAAACCCCAGATAACTCAATGCATGGAGATCTCTTAAAAGAAAACTTTATTGGTTGAAATATGATGAGCAATTCCTAGGGAATTAGTTGCAACTTTTCTCCCTATTGCGAGAGAATTGTCTAAAGAGCTTGAAGGTATCTTTTGCCTACACTCTGTTACTGACGATAACGATCACAACAGATCCCCTTATTGAGTGCTCACTGTTGGCCAGGTAGTCTGCAAAGCCATGTGACATGTCTTACATCAGTTAATCCCCAATAAGAACTATGAGGCGGGACCGTGACCCCCTCATGTTCAGATGAGGAGCATTCAAGGCAAGAGATGCCCCCATGCATGAAGCCAACCAGTCCTCCAGCCCAGAGCCACAACTTGCAAGGTGACGCTCCAGAGGCGCCTCATTACCACCACACGCTCCTTCTAATAACCTCGATCAGGGGCGCTCACCAAGTTGGGCACCAGGAAAGGGGCAAAGGCTTTTGTATGTTCAACAGCTCCAAATTGAAGCTCTTGATGGTCATTGTTGTCAATAGCAAGTAACCACAAAGCAACCACCACTGTGTGTTCTGGGACTGAAATGCTCTAAAGGTACGCAGGTGCATGCATGCTCAGTTGTGTCTGACCCTTTGCGACATCATGGACTCCTCTGTCATGGTACCTGCCAGGCTCCTCTGTCCATTGGATTTCCCAGGCAAGAATACTGGAGTGGGTTGCCATTTCCTCCTCCAGGGGATCTTCCCGACCTAGGGACCAAACTCATGTACCTTATGTCTCTTGCATTGTCAGGTGGGTTCGTTACCACTAGTGCCACCTGGGAAACCCCACGTGTAACAAAATGCCTATGAACTGCTTATTGCTTGCCTATATTTATTCTGTGTCTTAAGATTAGTAGAGCATAACTATGTTTGTTCAGAGTTTGCAAGATTCTTTACCACTGCACCAGCTAACCATGCTTTTTCATTAACCTGCCCAGTTAATAAAGATCACACAGATATTTGCTGCAGCTTTCCCCAGAGACAGCCCATGTTCTTCAGGAGGTGGAGGGTGGCTTATAAGATTGTCAGTAGGTGGATCCTCATATGATAGTCTCAATCTGATCTAAATTAGATACATAGATAGATAGATATTGATATAGATACAGATATTTTTACTTCCTATAAGTCATTACTGCTATTTATAATTATTGAAATATTTAAACAGATATTTATGTACAGAAATATCAATATACATTATACTTGTTTATAGTAAAGCTAAGATAGGAAAAAAAAAGCATCTTCCATTTTGTTTGTTGTTCAGTCTCTCAGTTGTGTCTGACTTTGTGACCCCATGGACTACAGCACGCCAGGCTTCCTGACCTTAACCATCTCCTGGAGTTTGCTCAGACTCACGTCCATTGAGTCAATGATTCTATCCAACCATCTCATATGAATCAAATTATCTCGAAATGGGAGAAGGCCCTCGGGGATATCAGCTCTGCGTCTCATTCCAGGCACTGAAGACAAATAAGGCCCAGGGTATTTCCTTGACTTTGGACTTCTCCGCTTTTGTGGAGTTTCTCCCCTGGTGGTTCAGACAGTAAAGAATCTGTCAGCAATGCAGGAGACCCCGGCTTGATCCCTGGGTGGGGAAGATATCCTGGAGAAGGGAATGGCAACCTACTCCTGTATTCTTGACTGGAGAGAATTCCATGGACAGAGAAGCCTGGTGGGCTACAGTCTATCGGGTTGCAGAGTTGGACACAACTGAGTGAATAACACTTTCACTTTCAAGTTTATTTGTGTCTGGATTTGTCTTTTTTTTTTAAATCTGTATTTGTCTATCTTCTCTGATGACTTAAAAAAAAATCCTCCTTAGATGCCCCTTAAAAAGGTATCTGGATTCATCCGTGCCTGCTTTTATTTTTCCCAAATGTTTCTTTTTTTGTAAAGATTTATTTTGATGTGGATCATTTTTAAAGTCTTTATTTAATTTGTTACAATATTACTTCTGCTGTTTATGTTCTGGTTTTTTAGCTGCGAGGTAGGCAGGATCTTAGCTCCCTGACCAAGGATTGAAACCACATCCCCTGCATCTGAAGGCAAAGTATTAACCACTGGACTGCCAGGGAAGTCCCAAAAGTTTTCCTTTTTTCAGGTATCACCAAAGAAGCTAATTAATTAGAAGGATGGCTGAGGACACATCTACCTTTACTAGCATCCTTAGATTGGTTTATGCATGAAAGAAATTGCTTTTTTTCCCTGAAATATTCTATTAACTGTTGAAACCTAAATTTTGACAATTTTTCTCCATAAAATAGGGGGTGGCTAGGACAAGCTTCCCCAGTGGTTCGGTGGTAAAGAACCCACCTGCCAATGTAAGAGATGCAGGTTCAGTCCCTGGGTTGGGAAGATCCCTTGGAGAAGGAAATGGCAACCTACTCCAATATTCTTGCTTAGGAAACCCCTTGGACAGAGGGGCCAAAAGAGTCAGACCTGACTTAGCAACTAAACAACAACAATAAAGGACAAGGTACCCATAAACCCCAATATTAAGATAAAAGACACAGAATGTAAGTATTGTAGATGCTATTTGTTGAATTAATAATATACTCCTTCATCCTATAACAGTTTGCCATTGAATATGACTCAGTCTCTCTCCAGAATTCTTATAAGAGTCTCCAGCTTCATCTTTTCCTCTGCTAAAGTCCATTTTAGTACAGGAGCTAGAGTGGGCCTATGATACTGAGTCATATCACCACGGCTTGGAACTTGTCCCTGGTTCCCCTTATCCCTCAGGGACAAGCCAAAAGTCGTGGGATGAGCTGACAAAGCCCTCCAACATCTGGACGCCTTTTCTGTCTCTACCTCCAACTCCTCCAAGGCTCCACCAGGCTCCCCACACTGCAGCCTTCTTGAAGTTGACTAGGTTTCTCAATCTTGGCACTACTAACAATTGGGAAGATGGTTCTTTGTCAAGGGAACTGTTTTGTGCATGGTAGGATACTCAGTAACATCAGGCTTCCTGGTGGCTCAGATGGTAAAGAATCTGCCTGCAATGCAGAAGACCAGGGTCTGATCCCTGGGTCGGGAAGATCCCCTGGAGAAGAAAATGGCTATCTACTCCAATATTCTTGCCTGGAGAATTCCATGGACAGAGGAGCCTGGTGGACTACAGTCCATGGGATTGCAAAGAGTCAGACATGACTGAGCGACTAACACTTTCAGCAGCATCCCCATCCCCCTGTCCCCACCAGATGAGAGGAGCTGCTGCTGCTGCTAAGTCTCTTCAGTCGTGTCCGACTCTGTGTGACCCCATAGACGGCAGCCCACCAGGCTCCGCTGTCCCTGGGATTCTCCAGGCAAGAACACTGGAGTGGGCTGCCATTTCCTTCTCCAATGCATGAAAGGAGCACCCCTTCCCTAATGTGGAAAACCAGGAAATCCTCCTGACAGTACCAAATGTTCCCTGAAGGACAAAATCACCCCAGACTGAGGATTGCTGCTGCTAGTCAGGCATCCACCACTGCCTGGAATCCTCTCCCCCAGACATCCACAGGCACACGTCATTCCTTCAGAACTTTGCTCAAAATTAACCATTTCAGTGAAGCCTTCCCTAGAAACCTGATTTAAAATGAAACCACCAGGCCTGAGTCATTGCTTAACCTTCTTTCTTTCTTTGTTATTGTTCAGTGGCTTGGTCGTGTCTGACTTTCTTGTGACTACATGGACTGTGGCCCACCAGGCTTTTCTGGCCATGGGACTCTCCAGGCAAGAATACTGGAATGGGTTGCCATTTCTTCTTCCAGGGGATCTTCCCGATCCAGGGATCAAACCCACATTTCCTGCACTGCAGGAAGATTCTTTACCACTGAGCCAGCATGGAAACCCATTTCTTGCTTTCTTGCATTATTTCTCCCCATGTCATTGATCACTTTTTATGGTTATACTGTTATTTGTTTACTTTGTTTATTATCCATCCCCTCACTCAAGAGTGTGAATTTCATGGTGGAGTCAGCGGGTTGTGCCTGTTCTGTTAGAGGTTGGCTCCCAGAGCTTAGAACAGAGCTTGGTGCTTGTTCTGGAAATACTTGCTTAATAAAATTACAGTCATCAGAAGAAGTGACCATACACACTTCCCCTCTTTCCTATCTGCAAAGTCCAGATTTTACATAATTTTGTTTTTTTATGTGTTGTCCTGTTTGTTTTAACATTAAGAATGCTCAAAGCCTGTGACTCTCCTCCACCAATTATAATAGGCATTTGTGTCATGAATATTTTATATGCTAATCACTCCAGTTTCCTCTTTATTTTTCTACTAATATTCCCCCCCCCCGCCTTTTTTTTAATCTGTCTACCACCTGTCTAGTCTATCTATTTTATCTCTGGGACTTCCTTGGTAGCTCAGTCAGTAAAGAATCCGCCTGCCATGCAGGAGACCACATGCGGTGCAGGAGACAAGGGTTTGATCCTTGGGTTTGGAAGATCCCCTGGAGAAGGAAATGGCAACTCACTCCAGTATTGTTTCCTAGAGAATCCCATGGACAGAGGAGCCTGGTGGGCTACAGTCCATCAGGTCACAAAAGAGTCAGACACAACTTAGTGACTAAACCACAACAAGGATAATATCTCTTCTATCTTTCTATTTAGTCTATCTTTCCATCTAGCTAATGGATCAATTGATCTATCTACCTACAATCCATTCAGTCATTTGCTATCCTTTTGCATTATTATATCTCTGTAAGATACACTGAATAACTTAGGGGAAATGAGACCTGGTAATAAATGTCCTTAATCAAGAAGGTGATTTTTAAAGTGCTAATCTCAATTTTTAAATCAGATATTTTAATTTTGAAAGAATTCTTATTATTTTAAATTTGCAGATTAATAAACTAATGCTCTGCCAAAGGCCTGTCTCAATCTTAAGCTCAGAAAATGTTACTCCTCTAAAAAAGAGTAATTAAAAACCATTTATTTTCCCAAAAACAAAAACAAAAAACATTTACTTTCCATGAATACCTGTGTTTTTCTAACCTCCACCAAGTCATTATGGCATTTCTAAAAGAACTGGGGAGTTCTTGAGTTTCAGCATGGAAAATTTCATGGCTGAGTCTACATTTATTTTGAGTCCAATTCTTCCTGAGCCAAATAATTATTTGCAATCAAATACATTACTGTTAATGCATCATAATGACAGGCCTTTAGGAGGTCAATGATCTGTGTGCAATGTCATACCCTACCAACAGATACTCAGATAAGAAATAGGAGCCCGTGAGCCCAACCGGAAAACACAGAGGGCAGTCTGATCATTTCCCTCTCATAGCAGAGTCACTGTCTGGGAACAAGAATAGAGCTATTTTTAGCCACTCAACTTCCAAGCAGTTATATTAATATTGGTGATTAACATGAAGGCAACCATCAGGGGAAGAGCAGTGAACACAAAGGCTACGCTGTAATCAAACTTCAGAATGGTCAGTGTATTCTTTTTATTTTCATCATTTCCATAATAGGACCCACTTCCTCAACATAGGCCTTTTAATGTTTAAATTTTAATTTGTATTCCAGGTTCCATTTATCTCACATATCACTATTTGGATAAATCAATAAACATTAATTTAATTAGCTGCTTTTCAAGGGTTTGGTTTTAAAACTGAGATGAAAACAATTAATTCCCTCTACACGGATGCTGTCGGAGAAGGCAATGGCACCCCACTACAGTACTCTTGCCTGGAAAATCCCATGGATGGAGGAGCCTGAGCCTGGTAGGCTGTGGTCCATGGGGTCGCTAAGAGTCAGATATGACTGAGCGACTTCACTTTCACTTTTCACTTTGCTGCACTGGAGAAGGAAATGGCAACCCACTCCAGTGTTCTTGCCTGGAGAATCCCAGGGACGGGGGAGCCTGGTGGGCTGCCGTCTATGGGGTCACACAGAGTCAGACACGACTGAGGTGACTTAGCAGCAGCAGCAACACGGATGCTGTATTCATAGTCTAATGAGTTATTTGAAGTGCAACAGAAGAATACCCAATGTTTATGGAAAAACAATTCCTCCTGGTGATAGCTCAAGATGAATTCTTGTCAGTAATAATGGTAATAATAATGATAACTCTTAGATGTAAATGTTCTAGGTGTGTTCGTGGACCAAGGATTCAGCTAACTAGCTCATTTAATCTTCACAGTAACTATTGGGTACAGATGGGTATCATTTTCACTGTCCTTCTGTGAAGCTGAGCTGTGGCAAAGTCACCAAGTTGGTTAAGTGGCTGGGTCAGTGCTCCACCCCAAGGTCATCCTACTTCTCAGCCTCTGCTTCTAACCCCTGGGTCATCTCACCTACCCAGCAGTTTCCCACCAGCCACTGACAGGTACAGGCCCAAATGCTACCCACCTGCGACCTTCTGTGGGGGTGTGGCCCCTCAGGTGGGCACTCAAGTCAGAGCAGCCCATGGCCCTACCTGACACTTCCAACCCAGTTCCTCCTCCTGACAGCTTCCCTAATGTTCCATGCATGCATCAGGCACCTTAATCCCTTTCTTTCTGCCTTTGTTTATACTTTCTCCATCTCCAAGTATCTTTCTGTCCTTCCTACTTAATCCTCTCCCATTTACAATGCTTTCCCCACCTGTTAAAAAAGGATACAATTCGATCCTTCCTCTGAAATGCCAAATGCCATACAAAATGAAAGGTGACTCGAATTTGTGGGGATAAAGAACATGCTCTGATCATTTTCTATCAAGTTTCTCTCCCTGAAAATTGCATGATCTCTTCAAAGATGCCTTTTCCTCTGGGCAGTGCCCAAATAAATAACGGCAGAACTGGAAACACACTTTAACTTGACGGTTTCCTTTTACAGGAGAACTGCAAGAATTAAATTATAATATGATGGGAGGGGAGTTTGGAGGAGAATGGATACATGTATAGTTATGGCTGAATCCTTTTGTGGCTCATCTGAAACTATCACAACATTGTTTGTTAATTGGCTATACCCCAATACAAAATAAAAAGTTTAAAAAAAACTCAAAAACTGAAATGTGATAAGGTCAAAGGATTTAACAAATGAAAATAAATTTACTCTTAGCAGTTATCTCATTAAAATTCCTAGAAGATATATATAAGGCTTAAAGTTTTCTTATATACAAAGTAACTCTTCAAACAATTATTTTATAAATTGTTAAATTGAAACACATCAAAATTAATTCATAAAAGTAATAGGAATTTTAAAAAAATCTTAAAAAATCAAATTAGGAAATTCCATCAGTACAGTGAAATATCAGAATAATATTTGAACATACCTGATGACCAAGTGGCATGTTGATAGCAAATGATTTTGAGACAAAAAAAGAACACTTAATTTCTATTTTTAAAAAAACCCCAAGCTAGAAGTTTCTAGAAAATAGCTTTTTGTGTTACAAATGAAAGGAAGTTTTTCCTTAAGGTGATATCACTATGATTCTTTTAGCTTTTGTAGTAAAAACAAAGATTCTCGATCTCCCTGTTCACATTATGCTATTAAGAGTTTATTCTTTCAGACTCTCTTAATATTCCTTCAAAAGGACATTATATTGGAGATATGTGCTGTGGTGTGCTAAGTTGCTTTAGTTGTGTCCAACTCTTTGTGACCCCGTAGACTATAGCCCTCCAGGCTCCTCTATCCAAGGGATTCTCCATGCAAGAATATTGGAGTGAGTTGCCATGCCCTTCTCCAGGGGATCTGTCTTAACTCAAATCTTGAAATAATCCACATTAGTGACTTTCCTGAGTAATGGGATAACATGGCTTGGGCCCAAGGTCCTCCAAAGGGTGGATGACTGAATGTAAGGAAAGAATCTATCCATCTTCTAGAGGGCACGAAAGGACCACCCATCCCCTGGGGTACAGATGAAGCCCTCCTCCCCTGGTTCACACACAGGCTACCTTTTACCTATGAAACGAGTTCCCAGAACTTGCAGTTCAGATGAAATGAGCAATCTATCATTTCAGAGGCAAGCCTCTGAAAGCTTGCCTTTCAGCAACACCTGATGCCTTTCTTTGCATAAACTCGGTGGCATACAGAGCAGCCTACATGCTACTCTAGATGGAGAATTTATACAAAGTAAAAATGGGAAACCCACATCTGTGGCTCTCAGCCGATTTCAAAAACATAAAGCCATCTAAAATGGGCGAGATATTCAGCCTCCTTGAACTGCCTAAAACAAACTGAGCATTAGCAGGTCTCATTACGGGGCTGAGATAATCCACCTCTATCTATATTGGTTACATATCTTATATATTGGTTATTACATCTTCATAGAGAAACAGAAATACTATGAAACATTGGTCTTGTCACCATGTCTGCCCTCCAGTGTCCTTTGCTGGCAGGTCTTGAGTGGCCACCATGTCAGGAGCTGAAGATAACACTTGGAGTCTGATCCCTCAAGTGTGACAACCTAGCCAAGGATGTGACAAGGCTCAGATAGACTCTCTAGATTACCAGGATAAAGAAAGAGTAAAGTGAAAACAGGAGGGAGAATCAGGTGGACATCACAGAAGAAGGTCCTCTGAGCTGAGAAACAAGGAAGGAAAGAGAAAGGGCAGAGGGCATTCCGGGTCAGGCAAGCAGTGGTGGCCACAGCAACGTGCCAGGTGTGTGCGGGTATGACTCTCACCAGTGTACCCAGTGCAAATAAGTAAAGAAGGTGTCCCTTTTGGACGGATGGGCTGCTTGTTGAGTGCAGTAGACACCTGTCTAGACCAGTGCCCTGGCTTCAGGGAGGGATGATGGTCTGGAATAACTGGAGTCCAGTGTATGAGGAGTGGTAAGGCATGTGGCTGGATAGAAAGGTTGGATAGGACGAGGCTTAAATGCAGAACTAGGGAGTCTGAACTAGACTGCAGGCAATGGGAAATCACTGAGGTTCAGAGTTTAGAAGTGACCCAATCAGTGGCACGTATTTTAAAGGTAATTCTATTGGTTACATGGAGAATAGGTGAGAAGTGTGGGGAAAATGAAGTGAGAAAGTCCAGTCAGTAACACGGCCACCATCCAAGTACAAGATGATCAAGGCCTTGACCAGGCCAGTGGATCCAGCAATCTCAATGGAGTAAAATAAATAAATAAATAAAAATAAAAAATTACATTAAATTAAAAAAAGGAAAAGAAGAGGATAAGTAAAGGCAAAAGAGCTTGCAGTAGGGACAAAATATACACTTAGTGGAAGAAGGAAGGCCGCCTGGTTGTGATCAGAGTTCAAGAGGTGGGAAAATGGTTGTTATCAGAGAAGATTTCAAAGATAATTTCCTCCCTGGGTTAAGTCAGTTCAAGATGAGTAATAATTAAGCTGAAACTGAATGACAGATAGTCGTCCCCAGTGACACCCAAGGGTACAGTAAGAAGATTTTTAGCCACAAACCAATGTCTTCGATGACTCTTGGGCTGGGATGGGAACACTGGATGATGATGAGAAAGGACTGATAAACACAACTGGACTGGAGGAAGTGCCATGGGAAAGTCAGGCTGTCAACAGAATGGGTACAAATCCCAGCGTGCCACTTAGTGAGGGGCAACACACACGAATTTGATATTTCTGAGTTGCAGTCCTCTTACCTGTATAATGGGATTGTTTTTTTCATGACGTTGATATAAAGTAGCGGTAGGCAAATCACGGCCCATGAGCCAGATCCAGGCTGCTGTCAAGGTTTATTGGAACCCAGATAGGCCCATTTCTTTCCGTGGTGTCTGGCTACTTGCACACCAGGAAGAACTAAGTAGCAGTGACAGAGACGCATGGCCTTCTAAGCTGAAAATATTTACTACCTGGCCCTTGACAGAAAACATTTGCCGACCTCTGTTGTAAGTGGTCAACGTGAAACATCTCCCAGTTCTGTGGATGACACACAGCAGACACCCAATATAAATTCTTTCCCTCCTGCCCTTTCAGGAAGGTCATCCTAATTACTGAAGGGACAAGAAAATGTGGCTTCACATCATGACTCTGGACTTCAGGGAACAAGGTTCGTTTTTTTACCAGGTTGTGAAGGAAGCGCTATTGTTAGAAAAAATAAAAATAACTGGCTCAGGATAAGAGACTGAGTGAAAATGTAGCAAGAACTCTGATGATACTAGGAAGTGAAAGCTATATCTCACAGAAGACTTTGAAAACGAAAGTTGGGATAGCCTTGAAAAAGCGTCTGTGACTGCCTGTGTGCTCAGTTGCTTCGGTCATGTCTGACTTCTTGTGACCTCATGGACCATCTGTCCAGGGGATTCTCCAGGCAAGAATACTGGAGTGGGTTGCTGTGCCCTCCTTCAGAGGATCTTCCCAGCCCAGGGATCGAACCTGCATCTCTCATGTCTCCTGCATTGGCAGGTGAGTTCTTTATCACTGGTGCCACCTGGAAAACCCATCTGTGACTGTATCAGGTATCAATTAACCACAGTCTCTTTCCCCAGAGTTAAATTTCTATTTAAAACAGAGGTTCTGGGGTTAGTGATGAGTATTATGAGGGAGTAGAAAGAAAAACCAGCTTCATTTCATGGGCAGAGCTCATGGATTAAGAGAGGGAATGGGGTGGGTGAAAAATCAGTTTCTCTCAAACAAAAAGGAAAAGTACTATTAATATTTTGATATTGCTTTTAAAGAGTTGAAAAGAAATAATATCTACCTACTCTCAGGCTCTGATGCTTAGGATGAAGAAACATAAATGCCTGTTTATAAATTAAAGACAGAGACTTCCCTAGTGGACCAGTGGTTAAGTGTCTGAATTCCGAATGCAGGGGGCCCAGGTTCAATTCCTGATCAGAGAACTAGATACGACATGCTGCAACTAAGAGTTCCCATGCTGTAACTAAGATCTGGCACAACCAAACAAATAAAAATAAATATTAAAAAAAATTTTAATTCAAGACAAAAATGAAGTCTGGCTTTCCAGGATGCTCTCCTGTCTCTCATCTGGACTCTTCACTGTATTCAATTTCACTGACATCTGGTAGCTGTCATCTCATGAAAAGATTTAGAGCCAGGCTAAAGACAAATGTGAAATCCATTTGGAGTCAAATTAAATGGAAATCAATAGCTGTTCAAGAAAGTGTCACCCATCCAGATGGCTAATAAACACATGAAAAAAGGCTCAATATTGCTTATTATTAAAGAAATACAAATCAAAACTACAATGAGGTATCACCTCACACTGGTCAGAATGACCATCATCAAAATATCTTCAAACAATAATGCTGGAGAGAGTGTGGAGTAAAGGGAATCCTCTTGTACTGTTGGTGGGAATGTAAATTGATACAGTCACTATGGAAAACAGTATGGAGATTTCTTTAAAAAACTAGGAACAAAACTACCATATGACCTAGCAACCCCAAAACTGGGTGCATACCCAGAGAAAACCACTATTGAGAAATACACGTGTATTTCAATGTCCATTGCAATGCTATTTAAAGCAGTCAGGACATGGAAGCAACCTAGATGTCCATTGACAGATGAGTGGATAAGGAAGCTATAGTACATACATACTATGGAATACTACTTAAAAAATGAACAAATTTGAGTCAGTTCTAGTGAGGTGGATGAGCCTAGAGCCTGTTATACAGAGTGAATAAGTCAGAAAGAAAAAAACAAATATCATATATTAATACATATAAATGGAATCTAGAAAAATGATACTGATGAACTTATTTGCAGGGCAGGAATAGAAACTCAGACATAGAGAATGGATGGTTGGAAGGAGTGTGGAACGAATTGAGAGAGTAGCATTGAAATATATACGTTACCATGTGTAAAACAGATAGTTAATGGGAAGTTGCTATATAGCACAGGGAACTCAAGTTGGTGCTCTGTGACAACCTAGAGGGGTAGGATGAGGTGGGAGGTGGGAGGGACGTTCAAGAGAGGGAGGATATGTGTATACCTATGGCTGATTCGTGTTGATGTATGAAGGAAAACAACACAATACTGTAAAGCAATTATCCTCCAATTAAAAAAAGAAAGTGCCACCAAAACAGGCCTTGATGAGGAAGACTCTGGAGGGAACCTGAAGGGCTGTATGTGGAGCAGGCAGGGGAACAGGTTGTCTTTTGTATTCCTGTGGAAGCGCTGACCCCGGTGAATGAGCTAAGAAGCAGGTATGTAGCAAAGAGGACAAGCGGAAGGTGAGCCTCCTTAGACAGAGAGGAAATAAGAGCTGAAAGGAAGTAATAAAGACGTTTCTTCCTTTGGGTTGAGCTGCAGTGAGAAAGGCATTTGGATATTTTTCAAAGTGCCCATTGGTGGCAACATGGCACCTTGGAGAACCTTTTCTTAACTAAAATTACACTGTGAGGCCACAGCACCACAGCCAGGTCAGAATGTCTGATAAAACAGCACAGACTATCAGCTGATCTTCAGACTCAGTGTCAGATGTATGTATCAAAGGGCAACAGGTAGAAAAGTTCATCAACACTTTGGCATTCGCCAGATAACTTAACAAACACAGCACATACAGAACACAAAGCAATTTTTTCAATTGTAACATTTTTTTTCAATAGATAAACATACCCAATATAATGTTATTAATAAAATAAGCCTATCAAATGGTTTGCTCTCCTTTAAGCTACTTCATATATAATCTATATACAAAACTTTGGGGAAAAAAAAGCATAGGTGATTAGCACTTTGTAAACATGCCATGCAATTTAAAATATTTATAATGGCTCATGAGCAAGACTTTGAAAAATAAATACCAGCGCTTAAAACAGATCTTTATTTTGAATTTTAATATTACTCATAATTCAATTACTTTACTTATATAATACAGTAATTTTCACACCTGCAGAACTCATTTACAAAATATAACAAAATGTACTAGCTTTTCTACACAGCAAATATATAAGCGTAAATTCATGTTATCTTAGATTCTAGCCTACTATTTCATATTTTCTTTCATTGCATATGTAGTTCATTGCATCTGTAGTAAAGCAAATTATCACCTTTTAAAAAACAAGATTGCTTACCAGTGTTTTTCTGCCTCTAAACTAAAAACTGCACTGAAATAGAACCGGATGCTTACCTTAAGGATATTATACAGGGTCTCTGCTAGTTTTCCACTGTATTAATGAAATACATCTAATTTATCACAGTACAAATCTGCTGCTAAACTTCATAGACAGTGGTGTGATTTATTTTCCTATTCAACCAAATTCTGGCTGAAACAGCATGTTTGGATACCAATGTATACGTTAGATTGTTGTTCAGTTGCTAAGTCATGACTGACTCTTTGCAACCACATGGAGTATAGCCCGCCAGGCTCCTCTGTCCATGGGATATCCCAGGCAAGAATACTGGAGGGGGTAGCCATTTCCTTCTCCAGGAGACCTTCCTGACCCAGGGATAGAACTCCTATCTCCCGTATGGCAGATGGGTTCTTTACCATTGAGCCATCAGAGAAACCCACAAGTTAGATAGTCCTATACAAGATGTTGCCCAAAACTTAGAGGTAACTCTAAGATGCAAACTAAAATATGAATTTTTTTAAAAGAAAAAACTAATGTGAGAAACAAATTTGGCTGTGGATTTAATTTAGATAACGCCAGATAAGACAACTGTACACCAACATCTAGAATCTCTACATTTTATATTAACATTAAGTAAAACAATGATCAGAAGGTTGGAGGTTCTTTCATTCATATGCAAATATCCTGAGGTTGACTGCAGTGAAGGATGCTCCAATCAAGCAACCCCATTCAGAGCTGCGCTGGGATTACTTGGCTGTCCTTGTCCTGCTGTGGCTTAGGCTTGAGGAGCTATTTAAAGTAGCATTCAACACTTGTGGTTATGTTCAGAGTGACTCAACAAGATGTAAGTAAAAGCATGAGATCCAGGATGGCAATGACCTCTAGCATCTTGAAACAAAATCCTGGGACACTAATGAAAATACTTCTTCCTGCTATTCTTGGACCCTTAGAACACTTCCATGGACTTCATGCTCAATCAGATTAGCTTTATATTTAAATATAAACTTTATATTCTGAACAAGCTGTCGTAATTGGATGACAAAGTTGTACCTATCTTAAGTTACCAAATACAGGTTGAAGTTCATTGCATTTTTGTGCAGGTGGGTTTTTATAATACATTCTAATGAAGAGGTAGCATGGTATTACATTGAGTTGACCAAAAAGTTCCTTTCAGTTTTTCCATAACATCGTTTTAAAAACCCAAATGAACTTTTCAGTCAACTCAGTACATGAGAAACACTCTCATACACACACACACTCAAGAGCTGATCTAGTTCAGGTGACACTCTGTGAAGGTTGCTGCTACAAGACACAGAAGCTTGACCACAAACATTAGTTGGAGTTATCTACTTGATAGCTGGTAATATCCAGAACTGTTTCATTTAAAGCTTTATAAAGACATTAAAGGGGATGATTTAAGAGGGGGGAAAAATCCATCCATTTTCTGCATTAGCTAACAAGTTAACTTAAACACTGATGTATACACAGCTGCAAATAAATAATACATAGGTGCAGAGTCTGATAGCACTCTGATGTTCACTTTCAGTGCCTCCAGGAAAAGTTTCAGAAGGATGAGAACAAACACCTTCCTCCCCCACTTTCCCACTGCCCATCACTATAGTTCTCTGTTCCCAGCTGATCGATGTCAAACAGCTTTTTTCTAGATTGGTTATGTTTGTGTGTCGACTGACAGAGCAATTGCTGAGAAGTCTCTGTCTCTTGAAATTCTTCAAAGTTCTCACTGTAAACTATAAAGCTATCATCAACTACAACGTTACAGATATAGAAAGTACAGCTTGCCTCCAATGTCACATACTCCATGGAAAATGCTGGCAGTCGTGACCTGGGAACTCTTTTATCCTTCTCTGCTCCACGGCAGAGGTAGAAAGGGTTTTAACAACCACCCTGGCTATTGGTGGACAAGAAAAACTTTCAGACTGACTGATGCTTTAAAAGCTTCTATCACTCTTATCATTTTTAAATAGGATATTTTAAATGAAGGATGTGTCCTGTATGAATCTCTATGATACCATAGGATTCCCCCCCCACCATAAAATATAGGAGTAGTTAACAACAGTTAGTATATATGACCACCAGAAGAAAAAAACAGATTGGAAGAAGGTAACAGTGCCTGGTGGTCAGCTAAACTCACCAAGTCACTAGTTGCTATAGACAAACCTTACATTATACAGAATTCAGATTTATACCTCACACATTATAGATTAATGAATGTCATGCAACTCTGGGGGTTATTCTCAAATAGTATAAAACCATCAATGCTAAATCAACGCCAAAATTTAAAAAATCTATCATAATTCTTGGTTATTTCACAAATTGTACATTAGCAGGAAGGATTATTTTTCCCTATGTAATCATATTTTGATCAAAAGGAATTTTTATTTCAGTACTTTATCTAGAATCAACTTTGATAATTATTTTTTAAAAATCTTTCTTATCAATGGTCAATTCACATCTGTAAACAGAGTCTCTGTGTTAAGAATGGTTCTTACTTTGAGTCAGTAAACAAGTTTCTCTAAAGACAGATGGGTAAATTTTTCTAATCATGAACACAAAATTTTGTTTATGAATTTCAACTCTATTATTAAATTGTTAGACTGTCATTTTTAAATTAAAATCATACAAAGCATTTTGCAAAATATGAAGCATTCCCTATTGTTACTGGAACAATTTAAAATATGCTTTTTCTAGTGCTATTTTTTTGCTTTTAATTCTTTTTTGTTATTTTATTTTAACTCCAAGTGTATGCATTTCTCACGAACTGTCTCTTTTGTGAAACAAGGTGGAAGGTTCGACCAGTTAAAAGAAAGGAAGTGCCCAAAACTTTTTATTTTTGATGATTTAATTTATACAGTATGTAATGTTAATAAAATTTCAATATTCCATATGCAATATTAATATTCAAATTGGCTACTTTGACATTCCATAATATAAACAAGTATTAACAAGTTCTTTGGAAAGAGAGTATTTCATTTCACTCTATATGACAAATGTTTTTGTCAAATATGTCAGTGACTAGAAAAAAGGGAAAGATCAGCAAAATTCAGAATAGCATCTTCCCATGTTCAGTTCCAATGCAACTAAGTGCTATATCTGTACCATATTCTTGCTGTTTACTTGTTCAGTCATGTGACCCTTTGTGGACTGTAGCCTACCAGGCTCCTCTGTCCATGGAATTTTCCAGGCAGGAATACTGAAGTGGATTGCCACTTCCTTCTCCAGGGGCTCTTCCAGACCCAGGGATTGAACCCACGTCTCAAGCACTGGCAGGCATAGGCAGGCAGATTCTTTATTGCTGAGCCACCAGGGAAGCCCATATCTGTACATATCACAGCACGAAGTGATAGTTACCAGGGTGACCTGAATATCCTAACACACCAGGGGAAAAGTTAAATAGTAACAACATAAATAAACATGGATGAGGCAGAGACTAACCATCTCCTGTGGAATCAAAGCAGTTAAAAGACAGCACTATCATACAACCTAGATAGCATATTAAAAAGCAGAGACATTACTTTGCCAACAAAGGTCCGTCTGGTCAAGGCTATGGTTTTTTCCAGTGGTCGTGTATGGATGTGAGAGTTGGACTGTGAAGAAAGATGAGCACCAAAGAATTGATGCTTTTGAACTGTGGTGTTGGAGAAGACTCTTGAGAGTCCGTTGGACTGCAAGGAGATCCAACCAGTCCATCCTAAAGGAGATCAGGCCTGGGTGTTCATTGGAAGGACTGATGCTGAAGCTGAAACTCCAGTACTTTGGCCACCTCATGCGAAGAGTTGATTCATTGGAACAGACCCTGATGCTGGGAGGGATTGAGGGCAGGAGGAGAAGGGGACGACAGAGGATGAGATGGCTGGATGGCATCACTGACTCGATGGACATGAGTTTGAGTAAACTCCAGGAGTTGGTGATGGACAGGGAGGCCTGGCATGCTGCAATTCATGGGGTCGCAAAGAGTCAAACATGACCGAGTGACTGAACTGAACTGAGCTGATCATACAATTAATTCAATGAAATTTTCAGAGCAAAGTTCCACTAGACATCAAACATGCTTAAAAGCTAATAGGATGGGCAAGCTATCTGATGTCAAGGCATATACATCATGGGAACTTTCTTATAAACTCTTAGTATTTAGAAAGTGTTCGTTTAGCTTATTTTTTTTTTAAATGGGAGATAAAGCTCAGATAAGAATACTTAATCTAAAAGATTATTCAGACTATTCTAGAGCCTTCCAAAGTGGAAAGTGTTAAATATTGTGACCATTCCTTCATAATACTTATGCTTACCTAAAGTAGTACATTCATCACTTTATAAAGTCTCTCCCTTGAAATAAAGAAAACAAATCTGTTAACAACCAAAGTAGTGTACGTGGATTTTTAAAACCAGAATATTTAAATACTACTGTGTTCTGAGATAACATTAGATAATGTAGAAAGAACTCCTTAGTTGCTTTTTGTTTTACTTTGAAAATGATAATTACTTACTGAGATTTAAAAATCAAGATTGAAAGGAATCTGAATGTCTTCTTTTAGTATTTAATGGAAACTAGTGATTTTTCAAGAGATGAAAATTAAGACTGCCCTCCTAAGACATAACCAAGAAGTAAAGAGGAAATGAAACACATACGATTTGTGGATAATTTATTTTTAAAAAAATACTCTCATGTAAGGTGATCACATAGCTTATTGTTCAAATTGGGACACTTTTTAAGAATGAAAGATGTTATTAATAATTAGAATAGGGCAAAAGTCTAACAACTTTAACTGGGGTATTCTCAGCAAAACCAGGACTTATGTCCCCCTCTGCTAAAAGCACATGGGACGTGAATTTTCTAGTAATTTCTTCTTTTTTTACCTTTCTCTTTCTGATCAAATGAGGCCAAGTGGACAAAGAGTTGTGCATTTTCAGGGCAGTTTTTTGGGAAAAGCAGAGATGCATGGATCTGGAACCAAACAATGGAATAACTGAGCCATCAAAGAGAGGAAAGTGGGAGGGATTTTCAAGAGGGAGGGGACATACATACACCTATGGCTGATTCATGTTGATATCTGGCAGAAACCAACACAATATTGTAAAGCAATTATCCTCCAATTAAAAATAAATAATATTCTCTAAAAGCCCAATGTTGTTTTCTACCTTATCTGTTTTATTCTCTTATACCTAATTTCTTCCAGACTTTCAGCCTGCTAGTCTTCATGGTTATATATTTTAAAAAAGAAAAACTTATCTCCAATTGAATCATCTACAGACTGGCCAAGTTCTGTTAACTCCTGTGAGCACCTCCAAACCCTTGTGCCCTGTTATCAGAAAAGTGCAAAAACCTAATCTGTGCAGCTGGAATGCAGAAAGGAAAGGCCAAGAAGTGAAATCAGCAAGGATTCAACACAGAAACAGCATGACCAGAGCACTAATTAGGCCACTGACAATTCAAGGCAAGAACTAGAGTACGGCTCAATCCACAGAGGGGCCCCACGCAGGGAGATTTCTGTGTGTATTCACATGGCATTGTTTATTTTGGGTCGCCCATTTATGGTTTTGATGGTTACTGTTACTGTTAATCACTAAGAAAGTTATCAGAAAGCTAAACCGGGGGTTTTGTATGAGCAGTGTTGTTCACCTGACTATATATAGAGAGAGACATATATATGTGTATGTATATATGTGTGTATGTGTGTGTGTATATAGTAGAGAATTACACATGTGTGTGTGTGTGTGTGTGTGTGTGTGTATATACACACATGCAAAACATGTGAAAGTTCTCTTTTTGGACTAAAAGGAAATAATTTATGGCTCTGCTTTCATACCTTTCTTTTTTCATTCAAAGCATGAGACTAACTGATCCATATACTATAAATAGAATCAGAATGTTAAGTATTCTTTTCCTCTTGATGAATGCACAGGAGTTTTGTTTTATTTGGATTTATTTTCTTTTTACTATTTCTGTGACTTGAAAGGTCTACACTATAATTCCATCAGAATAGAGAGGGCGGTTATCATTGAAGGGCGACCAACAGGCACCATTTCCTGGGAAACTCATAACTTTGGTCTCTGGCTCCTCAGAGAGCTGGAGGTCTAGGGACAGACTGCAGACATCTATCCTGGCCAACTTCCCTCCCGATCCAATGATAACCAAGGTCTCCGGATCCTTCCCACGCTTGCTCTAAGGACTCTGCTGTGTCCCACCAGTGATGGTGGCCATGTGAATATCTTGGAGCTCATGAGCCAGAAGCAGGAAACACAATCGTTGCCTTCCTCCATTTGATGCATTCTCAGTATCATTGCCAAGAGTAGAAAATTGGTTCTTGTGGGGAGGGGTGAAAAAATTCTTAGCTATTTCAATAGTTTGTAGCCCTTCAGTGTCAAACCTACCTGACAAAATCATATTCCTTCATATGCAGTATTTTTCTTTAGAGAGAATTGAAATTTAGCTTAATTTTTTTCCTTAGGGGGTCATTACTGAAAAAGTTAATAATTCTTTACTCAATCATCCTTTGCATTTTCCTGAGGATGAAAGAGAGACAGAGAGAGAGAGAAGTAGGGTTGGGGAAAGGGAGGAGGAGAAGAGAATGGGGAAAAGGTACCCCTTAAAAAAGTGGCACCTGAGGGGAAATGGGGAAACTGAAGAGAGAGAAGCAGATGATAAACAGTGGCCCCCAGTCACCCAGGATCCCGTCCAACAGGACTGTTGGGTGGCTCTCTCTGTGCTGGCTCAGATGAATAGAAGTGGCAGAAGTGGCAATGTCCTTATATAGTCCTTATTAAGACTGCTTACAATCTGGTTTCCTCACCCGACCCCTGGGATCGACCTGTTGGCTGCCCTAACCACAGCTGTTTGGCTTAGAGTGGGTACTTGACCTAAGTTGAACACTCCCCCTGAGATTTTAGACGAACTTGGGACAAACTGAGGATTGAACTTGTCACTGCCCTGGTAGTTGAAACTGTGATATTTCAAATTCAGGAGCTAGCAGACACCATGTTGTTCTACTACTACTATTGGCAGCAGGTTTGTTTACTTACAACCAAAAACACCTAGTGTTTCTCTGGTGTCTCAGATGGCAAAGAGTCCGCCTGCAATGCAGGAGACCGGGGTTCAATCCCTGGGCCTGGAAGATCCTCTGGGGAAGGGAATGGGAACCCATTCCAGCATTCTTGCCTGGAGAATCCCATGGACAGAGGAGCCTGATGGGCTACCATCCATGGGGTCGCAAAGATGAGACATGACTGAGCCATGAACCCTTTTACTTTCACAGACGCCTAACTCAAATAAGCAAGACTTAAGAAAGAAAAAGTAAGAAAAGAAAAAGTGTCTTTCACTACCATAACCAATGCAGGGGTAAGGGTAAGGTTCTTCATAACATTCAGGAGACAAGCAGGAAATGTACCACCATAACCCTCGCCCATAACGCAGGGAGGTTCATTCTGGGAAGCTGCCTCACGTCTTCTCCATGCCTGTGGCTTCTAAAGACTTCTCATCTTCCCTGGAGTAATAGACCTGTACCAGACCTCTTGGCCCCCAAAGTTATCCTTGATCTCCCCACCATGCCCAGTAACAATCCGTTAGACGGAGAGCAGAATTTCACATGAGAAGGCTATAGAGCACTATCTGCACACCATGTCCTCTTACTTGCTGGGTTGAGGTTTGCCTCTTGGGCTCAGCCATTCCTAATTGGGTTTTTCTGAAGACCCACTGACTGCCTTTGCCCTTGACCTTCCTCAGATACCCCAGTGAGGGAACTGTATGTACTGAGTCTAGTCCCCTACAACTCTCAGATGGGCTGTGCATCCTCCTGGTCATTTTTCATCCCAAAGACTGATAAGCCTGCCAGCCATAGAACCATTTCCCCTAAATAAATGCTTTCAAACACCTCTCAGACCCGGGTCGCTGTAAGCAGTATTTAAAAGGGAATCACTACTGCAGTTCCTTTGGGAAAGAGGCCAAAGAGAAAAAGAAAATGTTTCCAATTCAGAAGCTGACTAAATTGCCCTGGGCTGGAAGAGGTACAGGATCACATCTAATTCCAAATCACTGCCCAGGAAACTGGCAGCCAGTTAAGCCCATCTCCTCCCCTGGCGTGTTCCTATGACAGGTGTCCCAGAGCCTGCAATTCCATGCCGTGGTAACCCAGAGACTGGTCCCAATCATCTCCCCAGGCCCATTTGACTGGACCCCACATTCACAAATAGTCTCAAATGTAAACTTTATACATTATCTCTATGGGAGGGAAAATCACCAGAGATACAGGATTGAAAAACAAAGCCCATCACAGAGATATAAGCTCAGGTCCCATTACCAGATGATCAGTTCAGTTCAGTTCAGTCACTCAGTCGTGTCCGACTCTTTATGACCCCATGAATCACAGCAGGCCAGGCCTCCTTGTCCATCACCAACTGCCGGAGTTTACTCAAACTCATGTCCATAGAGTCAGTGATTCCATCCAGCAATACCGTGCCCCCAAAAACACTTTGTTTTTCACAAAGTGTCTATTTTGGGAAAGCACAATTGTATTTCATGGTATTTTATAAATGTGTAAAAATGTTAATTTGTTAAATATAGACATTTTAAATATATCACACTTTTAAACTCTATTTGCCATTTTTTTTCACTAACTAATATACTAGAAAGTTAAATGAATAGAAATGACACCAAGGAGCATGTTCTATAAGAGCTGAATTGTTACTGTCAGGGTCATACCCAGAGATGGTATGACAGATAAGTGGGCCTTGCAATAATTTTACGTATCACAATGGATACACCTAGGACAGACTGAACAATTATTACATAATAGATTACTGAGTATTTATTCCATGTCAATGAATAGATATTTTAATTTACTATGGAATATTTGATAAAAAATGTCTAATTTTTCCTGCTATACTAGGGATTATACAATTTTATAACATTTATATTTTACTACAGAAATATTATAAAATACAGAAAAACCAAAAGAGACAAAAACAAATATTTTCTAGGATATGAAATCCCTATTTATGCTAAGAGAATATTTATTAAATTCTGGAGAGAAGGGAGTGATTCCACATGTCTACTCTAACGTGTGTAGTGCACAGAGAACCATCTATAAACATTCAACTGAATAAGCAATAACTGACGGCAACCCACTCCAGTATTCTTGCCTGGAGAATCCCATGGACAGAGGAGCTTGGTGGGCTATAGTCCGTAGGGTCACAAAGAGTTGGACATGACTGAAGTGACTTCACACACACACACACACACACACACACAACCAATAACTGAAAAAGCAAGGTAAACACTCTCCTCCAAAGTTATCTTACCTCTCGAGCAAGTTAGGAAAAAAAAAAAAACAGATTCCAAGCATTCCTGCATAAGAATTTCATAGCACAAACAGGATCTTGATGTACCTATAATATGGTAAGAGCTAGAATACAATCCTACTGACGCACTGACAAAATGAATTTTCCCCAAGTTGTAAAAATACTATTCACACATATTCACACACACATCACATTAGCACTCCCCTCACCAATAATTATTCCAGAAAAATAACAAGTCAGACGACTAGAAAAGAGTACAAGAAAGGTAGTTAGTGGTTTGTATAAGGCATCATTCAGAGCTGTTTCTAAAAGGCTCCAAACCTCAGACAAATGAACAATAATTTCACTTAACTACCATGCAATCAAATGTAAAGAATTTGTATAATATTTCCCCATTCAAACAGGGAAATTTACACATTTAAACAAACAAACACAAATCCTTTATGAAAATTTAGTAGAGAATCTACTTAGGCTAGCAGAAATTCGCTTAGCTTGATTAATAATTTGGAACCAGATTTATCATTTACAACTTCACAAAATCTTCCAAAACCAAGGTCTTAGCTGCTGGGTATAGTTTTCAGGTAGATATCTGTGCAAACATAATCTGAAGCAGGTTTAAATACTCTGTCTGATGTAGAGGGGTGTGTTTATATGTTATATTATATACAACTATATACAATAGACCATTATCAACAACACCTTCTTAGAGATTAAGACATGGCTCTGTGTCTAAAATTTAGAGATTAAACAAACTCTGTCATCTCGGGAATGAAATTACTGACATTATTGCATCCTTATCAGGAATTCTTCAGAGAAAATATGTACATACTTGAAATTTTTTTCTATAACAATACTTAATTTTAGATGTGTGTTAATAATATTATCAGCAAATAAATCAAATTGGCCTTTCAAATTTTCTTTGATTTAGCTGCTTATATTTGGCTAACTCCCTCTGGACCATCTGGTGGTACAATGATTTATTCCTCAATTGCCTAAAATCTTGAAAGAGTTCATTTGACACCCAAAATACTCCCCTAAACCCAGAATTTATCTTATTCAGCTTCAAAATCCACTCCATGTTTTTAGTAGTAACTCAAATGTGTAACTTAAAGGTTTGACATTGGAAAGAGTAGTAACCTTTCTCAACCAAAGTCCACATCTCTCTCTTACAGATAAAACAAAAGGAAACAAATTATTCATAACTACAAAAGACCTAGTTGAAATCTTTCATTTGCCACAAAATGTGCATTTCCTCATCATGAACAGCAGAAATAACATTTCATTCCATTTAGTTCCACATCCTGGCCGGAAAGTAAAATGCCTTTATAAGTCAAAAGATGCAAAACTAGAAATATCAATCAGTGCAAGAAGCAGTTTTATGATAGTCTGCATCCAGTTGATAATTTATGTTATTTACATGCTGTAGACTATAATGGAGGATTTTAATTTTCAGTCAAAGGCACACAGAATCAGTTATATTTCCATAATTTTTACTGTTTATAAGAAAAGAAAACTGGGAAAAAAGACAGTAAGTAATCCAAAGAATTTATAGGATTATTCACTGTTTTCTCTTCTCTACTCCATATTCTATTTTCAACTAATTGGCACAAAATGTCAATCCTATGCTTCTGCAGCTAAAGATGACTCTTTGGGCTTTTTACTTACAATTCATACTGAAATAAAGAACTAAATATATGCAATGAAAATCAGTTTCTGCTAACCCTCAAAGCTCCAAATAGATTTATATAAACACTGTCATGCAATTGAATTAAATACTGAAACTAGTGGCCAAATTTTTTACTCTTAGATTAAGATGTATCCAAGACCAATGGAAAAATGTGAACTGACCTTCCTTTTCAGCCAACACTTTATGATCTGAGATATGGGAACATCTCAATTGTGAACACAATTATACACCAAGAGAAACAACACTGTTACAGCAGACCTCACAAGAGGAGGTCAATCGATGCTCGCTGACAATGATTCACCCCTTACCCTGCCTCATAACGGGGATCCTTCCTCAGTGGGGGGCCCCAGCCCTGCTGGTCCACACTGGACCATGCTCTCCAGTCTCCCCTGCTCCTCCAGAGGACCAGGCCAGGAGGCACCTCCTCCGCTTTCAATGACAGCACTTCACTCCATTTAGGACGGTGCCCAGGCCTCTGCAAGACTCCACACCGGATGGATCTGAGTTCATGTTTTCCCCTTAGCCTCCAAGTCACCAACCCCAGACGTGTCTGGGTGGTCAGCAGTCTTCAACATCCAAGCACCTAGGCTGTTCCCAAGTAACAAAAAACACTTAGGAAAGAGTAAAGCCATTGTATGCCTCATCAATAAGAATAACTCGATTTCACTCCATAAGATCTTGGAAAGGAGTCTCCCTGCATAGCCACCGTATGCTACGTCTTAGCCAAACATCTTAAACCATGAAAGGCACACTTTCTAGAATATAGGGACCACCTTTTCGAACCACGCGTTGGAAAGTCACACTCTTGCCTTTCATACCTTGGCAGCCACGGACGAGTTGGGCTTCTCCAGCAGGTCCCAGAGTTTCTTCCTCTTCTCAGGGCAGCAGGTGTTATCAAACTCTTCACCCTCACGTTCCCGCATGGTCTCCGCCTCCCGCCGGAGTTCTTCGTTCATCTGCTCCTTCTTTTGATGATACCTGGCTTGGCAGCACGACTCTAAGTAGATCTCATCGATCCCCCAGTAATCAAGCTCTTGGCCGAAAGAGAGAGCGCACATTTCTTCCATCATGTGGAGTTTCCCTGTCCGGTAGAAATTTAAAATGGATGTGAAGGCTCCTGGGTGCCGATCGAAGAAATACTCGTTCTCGTTCAGGTTGTAGTCATCGCACACCTCCAGGAGGCTCTCGTGTGTGTTGCAGTCCCGGAGCTTGCCCAGGCGGGTCCTGGGCAACCGGTCCAACGTTCTCCACAGGACCTCGTGGTTGAGGCCCCCCACGTTGATCTTCACCCTCCGGGAGCACGTTTTGCTCCTAATGATGTCCACTGGTTCCGGTGGAAGAGAAAGTGTCGACCTTGACGTCTTCCTGTTTAAGCCAGGGGGAACCTTCTCTGCCATTTTGGACTGCACAAAGGGTCCTCAAAAGGATGAGACGCTGGAAGGTCAACTCAAGCTAGATCCCTCTGCAGCAGGCATTTCCACGGATGCACCTGGAAGAAAGCAACCACAAAGCCTCTGGTTACTTGCATTTTTCCTAAAGCATTTCCGGTTCTATGAGATCACTCCGCTGTTCGTGCACAACCCGGAGGTATAATAATAATTACTGCGTATTGATGGAGATGTACATCTTTGCTAAAACTTAATAGGCATAAGGAGGAAAAGACCACACAATGTACTATGCAGAAGAAGCTGTATTCAATTTTTTATACACCTATAGGCAGACAGCTCCCAAATTTGTCACTGGAGACCTCTTTCTCAAGCTCTGAACTATCCCTGTGCTGATCAACTCTTCCCAAATGAAACGCAGACACATCAAGCTAAACCCAGCACACTTCCAACCTTCCCCATCAGTTCATGTTCCTTCTCAGATGTGTGGTCCTCTGTACCCCCATACTGGGCTACGCAAGCTAAAACTCTAAGAAATTCCCATCCATCTGTCCACATGCAAATAAGCACCAGGTCTTAACCAACTGAACCTTCTGAACACTGCTTAAGCCCTCTGCCTGTATTACCCGGTCCCTGTTAAATTGTTCATTGCAGTGTCTTCTGTTGCAGCCCAGAATCTAAGGTAGGTGGGCTTCATAGTTGCAGCATATGGGCTCAATAGCTGCCACTCCTGGGCTTTAGAGCACAGGCTTAATAGTTGAGGCACATGGGCTTAGTTGTCCCACGGCATGTGGAATCTTTCTGGAGCAAGAATCGAACTCCTGACTCCTGCATTGGCAGATGGATTCTTTACCACTGAGCCACCAGGGAAGACCCCTTACCTAGATTTCTACAACAGCATCTGAAACTAAATCCTGAGCTCTGGTTTTGTCCACATTAAAAAAAAAAATTCTCTGTACAGCTTCTAGAATGATTCGATAAGAAACAAATCTGATTTAACCATGCTTTAATGCCTACAAACACCCAATGTAACTGGCAGATTGAAGTCCCCTGAGCCCTGGTAAATGTGACCTACCTCTCCACCCTCACCTCTCATTCCTTCTTCATCACTGTACTCCAGCACCCCCAGACTATACACACTACTCTGTTTCAAGCTCCTGGCGTTTGTTCAGGCTGTGTCCTAGAAGGGCCTCCACCATCCCCATTTCCTTTTGACTAAATGCAGCTTTCTCTTTAAGACTCAGTTCAGACATCACCTCCTCCAAAAAAGTCCTCCATGATACATCTCCTCCAGGATCCTGAAACTCTGTGAATGTCTATTCTATTTCACCACACCACTGCAATAACACCTTTCCCAAGGATACTGAAGTGAAGTCGCTCGGTCATGTCCGACTCTTTGCGACCCCATGGACTGTAGCCCAACAGGTTCCTCCATCCACGGGATTTTCCAGGCAAGAGTACTGGAGTGGGTTGCCACTTCCTTCTCCAGAGGATCTTCCTGACCCTGGGATTGAACCCAGGTCTCCTGCATTGTAGGCAGACGCTTTACCCTCTGAGTCACTAGGGAAGTCCCCCAAGGATACTGGGAGCTCTAAAAGACAAGGACTATTTTCTCTGTTTCACCTTTATCACTGAGCACAGTGCTTACATATTGTGAGGGTTTGATAAATGCTGAATAGTCAATTTTTTAATTGTTCTCCACAGGGCAGCTGACAAAAGACCTAGTAAGGCTAATGTATGTGGCTGGAAAAATGCATAAATGGAGTTAATTGGATCACTTGCCTAAAATGCATCTGTATTTACATGTTATGTGTATATAAGTTTGTGTGTACATAGGATATATCAGAATGTGTGTTTGTTTACATTCTTTGACCCACAGCTCTTTTCTCTTGTGGACTAATTCTTTAAACATGACTGTTTTAGTAGTCCCTCTTATTGATCTATTCTTCTGATCTGCAGCAGTAAGCATCTTCTTATTTGATCTTTCTGTATAATGTTTTTGCAGAAAACCATGGTGCTTCAAGCAATTCACCTCAAACACCATTTTTAATGTAAAACACCATGTTTCACACAGTCAATAGCTTATACCAAAGGGAAAAGCTTTTAGATTTAAGAGGTCCTTATAATTAGAATTCCCTTTTAAGATACACACCAATTTTACCATGTCTTTGGTCTCTCCACTCCTGTAAGTTAAATTTATTTCTCCACCTGTAAGCCAAGTATTCTCGCAAATGAAAATAAGTCAAATTTATGAAAAACTTGTACTGGACACTATAAGAAGTATTTCAAATATGTCCAATAAATATACTTGACATGGGAGTTTTTTCAACTACATAGATACAGAAGTATTTAAAGCATATACATATACACTCTCATTGCAGATGACAAAAATGCCTATTTTTACAATAAAGGAGAATTACAATAATTTGGGCAAGTATCAAATCCTCTAAGCCTCAATTTCTTAATCTAAACTTTATAGGCAGTGTTTAGACAATTAAATGAGATACTTTATGTGAAGTGCCCACTACAGGGAGATATATCCGAATAGAATATGAAAACTCACATTTCTCCTGTTTTTAAACTTATTTTATTATTATAATATAAACTGTAATACAAATTACAAATAATTTAATACAAATTCCATGTAATTTTCCAAGCAAGAAGACTGAAGTGGGTTTCCAATTCCTCCCCCAGAGGATCTTTTCAACCCAGGGATCAAACCTGCATCTCCTGTGTCTCCTGCAATGGCAGATAGGTTCTTTACCACTTTGCACTACCTGGGAAGCCCTCACATTTCTCCCTTAAGTTTACCTTCAACTACATGAAAGCTACAATCAAAAGCTATACCAGTGTCTATTAAATAAATGCTAGTATTTAATTCTTTTTTTATACATATGTTCAGTCTCCTCTAGTGGATTTTAAGCCTGTAAGGCCAGGAATTCTTGGTCTCATATTTTCTCTACTGAGCACTGTACCTACACACATAATGGGTACCTCATAGCACATATCTTTGATGCCACTGATGTTCATGTCCAACTTTTGTATTCAGATGACAATGGACTACACACCACACATCAAACAGTATGTGAGAGAGGGCAGAGTAATATTGTGTGTGTGTTCTTAGTCACTCACTCATATCTGACTCTTTGCAACCCTGTGGACTGTAGCCTGCCAGGCTCCTCTGTCCATGGGGATTTTCCAGGCAAGAATACTGGAGTGGGTTGCCATGCCCTCCTCCAGAGAGCAATATTAGGACTAGGCAAAACGAATGAAAATATTACAGATGGATAATTCAAGTGGTGAATTGGAAATGTGTGTTATTTAATTAATGTCTGCTTTAATTAAGCCATAGGTATACGTATGTCAGACAATAACCAATTATGGTATCATACAAGAGGTTTTTCAGAAAGAGTAAGCACAAACTCCAATGGTGTACAAACATCTCATGTTTATGGTCAAGGGTTTAGTGTGACTTCCTTTCTTCTAAAAGTCATTACTAAAAGCATAAATACTCTGTCACAGTCACTGGTAGGTCACCATTTTTCTTAAAAAATTTCACACTCATGACTTACAGTGAATTTTCCTTTTTGTAGAGTATGTGTCAAGTGAAGAGAGGCCATAAGACTTAAATTTCAAAGTATCTTCTTTACTAATCAAGAACTTTCATTATAAGAAATCCAGCACTGATTACAAACCCCACAATAAAAGACAGCCTGAAATTAAATGCCCTTTCTTCAAAGCAGGGGTAGCGAAACTTAGCATGAGTGAATACAGTCTGTTGATCTGATTTCCTAAGACTTAAAGATGCTTTGCTCTGATTATTGTTAATGTGGTTATTTTATTCTCTCTGGACAGAATGTTCTGCTTATGACTTGATAAAGAGTAGAGTGAAGTAAGTCAAAATGAGAAAAATAATTATCACATATTAACATATATATGTAGAATCTAGAAAAATGGTACAGATGAACCTATTTGCAAAGGAGAAACAGAGACACAGACATAGTGAACAAAAGTATGGATACCAAAGGGGAAACAGAAGTGGATGAATTGGGAGGTTGGGACTGCCATAGATTCACTATTGACACTATGTATAAAACAGATAACTAATGAGAAAACCTATTACGGAGCTCAGGGAGCTCTACTCAATGCTCTGTGGTTACCTGAAAGGGAAGGAAATCCAAAAACGAGGGGATACAGGTATACGTATAGCTGACTCACTGCTGTAGAGCAGAATCTAACATGTTATAAAGCAACTATGTGAAGCTGAAGCTCCAATACTTTGACCACCTGATGCAAAGACTCACTGGGAAAGACCCTGATGCTGGGAAAGACTGAAGGCAAAAGGAGACGGGGGCGGCTAAGGATGAGGTGGTTAGGTAGCATCCACTGACTCAACGGACATGAATTTGAGCAAACTCTGAGAGACAGTGAAGGGCACGAGAGCCTGGTGTGCTGCAGTCCATGGGGTCACAGAGTTCTACATGACTTAGTGACCGACCAACAACAGCAAGTGCTGGCGGTCGTTTAGTTGCTCAGTTGTGTCTGACTCTTTATGACCCCCATGGACTGTAGCCCACCAGGCTCCTCTGTCAGTGGGATTTTCCAGGCAACAATACTGGAGTGGGTTGCCATTTCCTTCTCCAGGGGATCTTCCCCATCCAGGGATCAAACCCCTGTGTCCTACATTGCAGGTGGATTCTTTACTGCTGAGTCACAAGGGAAGCTCAAAGCAATTATACTCCAATAAAAAGAAACATTTTTAAAATTTACCAGCAAAAAAAAGTAGAGGCTCAAATATAAGTTGAGGCTCAATATGTAAGTTCTCGACCATTGCAGAATTGTGACTAGTGTTCAGAGAGTTAATCAGGCTCTCAGAAGAGTTGTAGGACACAAGTGGTCACATTTGTAAGCCTGTCATTCAGGTCAAGTGCAGAGCCTAAGCCCTGCTCAACTGTCCCTTAGAAACTCTGAGCCTTTCTGTCTATGACCCCATCCCCCGCCCCTGTCCTTCTCCCTGCTCTTTCTTCCTCTGTATTTTTCTTTTTCTCATTTTCCCAGCTCTATTTCCCCACCCATGGCTTATCTCTCTTTGGTTCCTCTCCCTCTCTTCCTACCTAGTTCCCTAGATCTTTCTGACCTCACCATCTCTTAACCAACCACAAATGCAAAACTCCATCTTTTCAGACTTGTATATACTTCATGAAGTTTTCTACATTCTTAATAAGAAAACCTTGTGAGCTGAAAATACCATGTCTCTCTCCACAAGAAGAGAAACACATCTAAACTGAGTTGTTTTGTATGGAATGTTGTATGAAATCACAAAAGAGGCTCTGTTCTGAGGCTTATGACCCTGGGTGCAGCTGGGCTGTTTCTAACATCCCCTTCACCTTTCTGGTTGGGCTTCAGTTTCTTTACATATCAAACCATGGCATTTCCATGCCTACTATTCTTTGATGTCCTATGACACTTGGTTGATTTTTTCCTCTTGTTATGATTCTGTGATTGTTATCACCCTTCCCCTCCAATCACCAGCCTTACTTTAGATAGAAATAAACATAATATAGTGCTTCAGAGTCCATGAAAACATTTTTTCATGTCCAGTTTCTTAAGAAAAGTTGGCTTTCATATTTCATTTCAAGAACCTTTTAATATTTATCAAGGCTTGAAACAGACTACATTCAGAACATCATAAAAGTTTCATTCATTTTATTTAGTGTTTTTAACTTTCCATTTTAAATCTATGTTCTTTTCTGCCATATTAATTTTATTCCTGACAATGAATCTGTCCATTCCCCTTGGGTTAGACACTGTGTCTTGTCACTCTGGAGAGCTCGCAAAATTTACGTTTTTAATTTTAGTAATTAAAGTGGACATGGTGCTGTTTTCCCACATTTAATTTTATAAGTGAAATGATGTCTACCATAATAATTTTATCCCATGAGAATCAATCATGGAATTCAATTTAATATGTAAATTTAATATAAAATGTAATAATTCCTTGTTTAATCTGTGGAGATGTTATACAACTGTGTAGAATTTATATACACAAATAGCTGTAAACTAAACACACATTTTTATGTCAAGGGCAGAATCTCAGTGAATCTTTTCTTGGGGTAGCTTGCTAGTTTATTTCACCTCGTTGGATCAATTGAAAGTCAAGCTTGCAACAATCAGTCGACCAGGGCAAATGTACTAAACATCTCTTCATTAGTCTGTTAGAGAAAAAAAGTGACTCTTGGAACAATAAACAACAACAAACATTCTTGTTTCTGAACAGCTGCACCAGGCTCCTACCAGCAGCATGGAATTAAGCTGCCACCAGTTCGGCACTAAACCTGACAAAACACAACTTGCTGATCGTGGCATCATAATTAAAGCTTAAGACTCCAGGTCTGAGGCAGGGGAGTGGGGGTGATTTTTTTTTTTTTTTTTTTTACTGTAGTCTAAAAAATACTACCATTATGTCATATACTTGACACTTCCTTAGTGGAGCAAGGCAGGATAAGTCCCATGTGTGATTCTGCACAGATGAAAAGCAAATCTTTCTAAAGACTTAAGTGATGTTTAACATTTCATTTCTGTGTTGCTGGTACATGCTGAGTACACATTTGCAAACAAGCAGCTCTGAGACCTTTAAATCTAAATCACTCTGTGTATATATAGCTCTCAAGCGTTTCCTTAAGTTTTCATGTACGGTATTAAGCAGTAAATGCCTCTTTTTTGTAACAGCTATTTCTGTTTCAAAGAGACACAAAGATTATTTGCAGTAGCTATCTAGAAAGACAGGCACTATAGCTGAAATGTGGTTGAAATTTAGCCAGTACTTTTAAAAAAGTTAGTACTCACTGAAATTTTCAAAAGCACCTCCAGAATTCACTAAAGAAAAAAAAATACTTTTATAAAAAGTTAAAAACAAATCAGATTTGTTTGAGAAAGACAGATCCATAGTATTTCAAAGCAATAGCTGGGAAACTTTCAGCTGTCCTAAGAAACTGAACATACATGCTGAAGTACTTGAGAACTTGGCCAGAAATACTAATGAATTTATACTGTATGTTGTCTTTTAATATGTCAAGTTCTAGTGATAACTGAAACATTGTCCTTGTCCTCAGAAAGGTGGAAGTAGCATTTCACTTCTGCAGTCAAAGGCTGCTAATATCAATAGGTTCCTTGATTTTAGCACAAGTATTTACTCCTCAGTTTAAAAAAAATCCAAGACTTTTATCCTTGATATAACCCAGGCTTTTTTTAGATACACTCAAACCAAATCCTAAAAGCTTTGCTTTCAGTGGTCAAAGGAAGCATTGTGTTGCAGTAAGAAGGGGAAAAGACAAGACAATAAGTAGAATATGCAATATGAGCACCGTTCCATATCATCAATGTTTCCGACTAGCCAAATTTATAAATAAGTTATTTTATTTAGATAGGTAATATGAATTTTCTTCATCAGAAGAGAGAACTATTTAAAGAATTAGCTCCTATATATACACTTGCTATAATTAGAGAGTAAAACACTAGTTTTGCCTTTAGAAAAATGGCCTTTTATAAGACATAGCTCATGAAAAGTCCTTCTCTAACTGAAAAATACAACACTAATATTATAATGCACCTTAGTGACTTGGAATGTTCAGTCTGTTTCATAACCCACCAGAAAAGGTTCAAGCTTTTATCTGAGCATTCAGCCATTCAGCTGGTAGAAGACAGTCTATTGTGACAGTAAAAGTGCCCTTTATGTGGGAGTCTAAGACATGTCCTTTTAAATGCCTCCTTTTGCAGAAGTCTTCCCAAAGTTACAGTAGAGTGCAGGGGATGAATAAAGATGAAAGGTGATGAGAAAAATAAAAAAGGCAACAAACAGAGAAACGATTGGTACCACTGAAAGGAATGGGAAATGAGGCCGGGCCACTCTGTAATATTCTGGTATAAGTAATCACAAACTTCATTCACAACCTGGAGCTCCCTGTGGATGATGCAACCTTCTATTTGGGTGATGGACTTCAATTTAATATTCCATCTTGGTGTGTGGTGTCAGTTAGATTTAGCCTCTATGAAACCAAGTTTTAAAATGTTCATGAAGCCTGGATAGGATTTGAACACCTTTCTTTAGGTTTCTTCCAATAAAATTAGATTTTAGATCATGCAATGTTTGGTCTGGAATGTTCAGCAGTAAGATTCTACACAGGGATATTTCTCAATTGGGCTCTGTCTCATAGTAAAAATATACTTTTCAATTATATTCTGGTCCCTTACTTCTCCCCAACAAATACATGGTAGGCAATGGAGTTTTTATTAAAAGCTCCAATACTGAGTCTGATTTGAGGCTAGTCTCTATGACTTAAACATATACCCTATGCTTTAGATACCGCCATGTTTGGATGCTGGAATCATAGTATGTTGGCAGAAGGGATCTTGGGGATGATCTGGTCCAATTTTCCTATTTACAGCTTTTAAAACTGAGATCCAATGAGTCACGTGACTTGGCTGACCTCTCTCTGATAGTGATTAAACTTGGACCAGAATGCAGAAATTTACAGACTTATGAAGATTTACTACATAAGCCTCTTTCCATTACACCCCAGCTCATCATTCTTTGCTTTTCACCTTCTAGTGGAAGTTTTAAAAAGTTTCTGTTTCTTTGTCTACTCCCCATGTCAAAAGACTGGATTCAAACAATACTAAAGTGAAGTGTGTTATCTCCTATACATTGCTCATTTCTTTAGAGGGTAATGACTATAGTCAGGCAACTTGACTGTGGTCTTGGGAAGATGGATGCATTTCACAGAATTGTTCTTTCCTTGGTTCTGCTTCCCTAGGGCCAAAGTTTAGGATAACTACTTCCTTCCACTCACTTTGGACCCCTCCAATTGGTTCTGAACACTGCAGCCCAGACACTGGCAGATATGGACCATCCCTACTAGAAGATGTGTCCATGCTTCCCAGTCTCAGGGTAGAAACCGAACAACACAAAGACTGTAAGGTCTGACTTCTACTTATCTCTGCAGTTCACTACCTTCCTCCCTCTTCCTCTATGTTCTAGTTTTCTGTTTTGGCCACACCTCAGGGCATGCAGGATCTTAGCTCCCTAGCCAGGGATCAAACCTGTATCCCCTGCAATGGAAGCATGGAGTTTTACCCACTAGACCACAAAGGAAGTCGCTCTCTGTTCTTTGATTTGATTTTGATTTTTCTTTGATTTCTTTTTTTTTTACAATTTTTAAAATAAATTTATTTATTTTAATTGGAATAATTTTTTTTACAATATTGTGTTGGTTTCTTCCATACATCAACATGAATCAGCCATAGGTATACATATGTCCCTCTCTCTTGAACTTCCTTCCCACCTCCTATCCCATTCCACCCGTCTAGGTTGTCACAGAACACTGGATTTGAGCTCCTTGCATCATACAGCAAATTCCCACTGGCTATCTAATTTTGCATATAATACATACATTTAAATTCATTCCACCCTCTCCTCCCCCCATGGTGTCCACAAATCTGTTCTCCATATCTGTGTCTCTACTGCTGCCTTGCAAATAGGTTCATCAGTACCATCTTTTACACATGCCATTCGCCTTCTGCCCCAGGGAATTTGCACATCTATTTTCTCCCCTCTTCCTTTTCAGATATTAACCCAAGAATCATATCTTAGTTGCTGTGCTGTGCTTAATCACTTAGTCGTGTCTGACTCTTTTCGACCTCATGGATTATAGCCCACCAGGCTCCTCCGTCCATGAGTATTCTCTAAGCAAGAATACTGAAGTGGGTTGCCATGCCCTCCTCCAGGTGATCTTCCCAACCCAGGGATTGAACCCAGGTTTCCCACATTGTACACTGCAGGCAGATCTGAGCCACCAGGGAAGCCCATATCTTACTTAGCACCACACAACTTTCTTGACCATACAGTCATCCTTCAATTTTAAGAACTTATATATATAAGCATATACCTTTACCTGGAGCACTCAACAGAAGTTTTAAATTTGTTGGGAACAGTATTTCAATTATTTGATTTATACCCATCCTCTCCTCTCCACTAGACTAAGTTTCTTGAGGGCAGGGATCAAGTCTGATCTTATTCATCACTGTATCCCAGGTGCCTGGCATTCAGTAGACACACAATAAATACTATGTTATGTGAATGGAAAAGTCAATGATTGCTTTATTTAACATTTATTTAACAATCCTTTTCTTCTTCCAGCTACTTCATATTACATGCCACTTCCCAAATCCAACATGACTTTCTCATATGAAATGTTCTTCTCCACATTCTCCATCTGATAAACTCTCACTCTTTATTAAGTCAAGAACAAATAACTTTGGATTGCCCTAGAAGTCCAGTGGCTAAGATTCCAAGCTCCCAATGCAAGGGACCCAAGTTTGATGCCTGGTCGGGGAACTATTAATAGATTCCACATGCTGCAACTAAAGATCCCGCACACTGCAACTAAGACCCAGTGCAGCCAAATTAATTAATTAAATATTAAAAAAAAAAAAGAAATACTTGTTTAGGGAGAATCCATTGCTTCTGCCATAATGGGTTAGAAGTTCGTCCTATCTATTACAATGCTTTTCTCATTGTATCCCACTTAGAATTCTTTCTTGTTAATTCATTCAGCAAATATTCATGAGACTTTGCTTAAGGTATAATCTCTGACATCACAGAGTTTACATCCTAGTGGAGGTAGATAAACATGCTACAAACATACACAAGCAATTAACTACAGAGCCAATAAAAGCTGCAAAAGAGGAGAAGGTGTCATGCGAGCTTTAAGTGAAAATACCTTTTTGGGGCTGTGAGTTCTTAAAAGGGATGAACATCTCATCCATATCTGTATCTTTCGGGTGTGACTGCTTACCAAATGTTTGTGGACTATCCAACAGAGTGAATAAGTGAGTGAATAATGAATTTCAAAGCACTGCTATCCTTTTTCTGGCCACATATTTTGGCTAACGTCACCCGACATCAGTTAATTATGGTGATTTACAATTTATTTAGACGTTCCCCTGGCCCTTATTTGCTTATTTTAATAAGGCCTGGGCTCAAAATAAAGGATAGATTTTCTGGAACTATGTAGGGAACAAGCAAAAAACAAGTAAGACTCTAAGAATTACTGCTGCCCCAAAGTAGAATTTGCTGCCTTAAGGCACTCCTGGGCCTGTTAATGTTCAGGCAGACCCCAGGTGACCATCTGTTCTGCTGAGAAATGGACAAGATTGCTTATTATTGCCAATGTGCCTCCTATCCCTTAAATTTCATGGTTCTGTGAGATTTCTGAGTAACCTCAACCCATCTACATATTCCACTGGACATTCCAACAAGAAAAAGTTCACTCTTGTCAAATTTTTAAGTTTAAAATTTGGCAAAGATGAATTTTCAATTTCTCAGCTTATACTTACTCCTAGGAAAAATATTTAAGCCAGAAAAGCCATTATAATAGAATTGCCACCAATAAAAGGATGAAGAAAATAAAGGATGAAAGTTAGTAAGTCTAAATTTTTTCTTCAAAAGATGAGCTTATACACTTCAATGATGACCTTTTCTCTTTCATATTGTCATATGAAGCCTGTAACAGTGGGTAAAGCTTAATCAGGGCTTCCCGGGTTGGCTCAGTGGCAAAGAATCAGCCTTCAATGCAGGAGACATGGGTTCAATCCCTGGATCAGGAAGACCTCTTGGAGAAAGAAATGGCAACCCACTCTTATATTCTTGCCTGGGAAGTCTCATGGACAGAAGGGCCTGGTGGGCTACAGTTCATGGGGTCATTTAAGAGTCAGACATGACTTAGTGACTAAACAACAACAACAAAGAATAATCAAAGGAATTACTTCACTGTGTATAATAGGCTCTAGGAGTGAAGTAAGTCATAAAGAGAAAAATAAATATTATATTTTAATGCATACATATGGAATCTAGAAAGATGGTACTGATGAACCTATTTGCAGAGCTTTGATGGAGATGTAAACATAGAAAACAGATTTATGGACACAGGGGTAGGGGAAGGAGACTGTGGGACAAATGGAGAGATATACTCACTCCATCTGTAAAATAGATAGCCAGTGGGAACTGCTGTATGCCTCAGGGAACTCAAACCAGGGCTCTGTGAGGGGTGGGGTGGGATGGGAGGTAGGAGGGAGGTTCCAGAGGGAGGTGACATATGTGTACCTATGACTGATTCATGTTGATGTATGGCAGAAACCAACACACTATTGTAAAGCAATTATCCTTCAATTAAAAATAAAGACTTTTCTTCTTTTTTTTAATTTTTACTTTATTTCTTAATCAATTTATTTTAATTGGAGGATAATTCAGTTCAGTTCAGTCACTCAGTCGTGTCCAACTCTTTGCAACCCCGTGGACTGCAGCACGCCAGGCCTCCCTGTCCCTCACCAACTCCCAGAGTTTACTCAAACTCATGTCCACTGAGTCGGTGATGCCATCCAACCATCTCATCCTCTGTTGTCCCCTTCATTATTGAGATACTGTGATGGTTTTTGCCATACCTAAATTTAAAAAATAATAATAGTCAAAGGAATGACTCTATAGTAATGGAGATACAAGCAGACCAGTACTTGTGCTGGGAAAGTAACTTAAGGTGAAAGGCAGAAACCCTTCCCAAGGTATCTAAGTCACAATGTACAGGTGGCCACATCTTCAGACTCAAAGCAGACAACTACACAACTAATTAACCTTTGGATTCCGTGTGGCCACACCCATTGATATCCTTACTTCTTTTCCTGATGGTGCATATTCAAAATATTGTGTTCTCAATTTTAGCATTAAAAAAAAAACAAACAGCTTCTAACAAATCAATGGTACCCTTCATTAATGAATCCAATTTAAAACATCAGAATGTGTCACAAATAATTGTATGCTTGATTTACCCGCTCCCCTGTGCATTAAATAGAAAAGGGAAGAGGTTCACTGAGCTATAAACATCACGTCCGCATCCCTTATGAATAATGTTTTCCATTTGCCTTTGTCATCAGTGAGGATCATTAAACAGTATCTATTAAGCATCCATCTGTGTATGGCACTTTATAAATATTCCTCCCTGTGCCTCTGCCCTCTTTCTCAATCTACCATGTGTCTCTGGTGTAGAAAATGCTAGGGAGCTACAAGGATAATAAATAATTAATGGTAAGAATGTAAGGCAGATGGATGGGATGATCTACGAGCATCTATGAATCTTAGGATGTTAAATTTACTGCTAATAATATAATTTAGCACAAATTGATAAGAAAATATCAAAGCGCTTGATGCAGAAAAAATGAGCTCATTGTATTCCATCAACATTTTCAAAAATACAAATATGACAATTAGGGACCATAGAATGACCGATTGAAGCCCTGAGTTTATGTGACTTGTACCAGATGAAACAGTCTTGAAATAAATAATGTGGAAAACAGTGTGGACAACTCATAAAAATTATGACTGCAACAGTATAACTGGGAGTGTAACCTGAGCGAAGAGTGAAAATATTCAGAAATAAAGCAAAGTCATTGTTTTCACTAAAAGGAGTAGAGTGGTTAAGGATGGTGAAATTACCAATTCCACCCCCCCAACCTTTTTCAGTTTTTCTTTAATGTTATTCTATTATTTTTTTCTTTAAGAAAAAAACTAGTTATACAGGTTTTAGAGATGGAGATATTTAAAACACTCTCTTTCACCTTTGCAAGCCTCAGGTAGTCAGGATAACAATAAAAGGGCAGTCATGCATGCTAAGTTGCTTCAGTCAGGCCCAACTCTTTGTGACCTTATGAACCGTGGCTGACCAGTCTCCTCTGACCATTGAATAAAAGAGAATGTCAGTGTAAAACCAGCTATTGCTACGGGTTTGAGATTTGCCACTTGAATTTTGTTTCAGCTTAAGTTCAAAATGTCCGTAAGTAAAATCTGTATTTCCTAGAAGGTAGGGATATTCTTGGAGTTGTAGTTGAAGGACAGCCAAAGTTATGATCTCACTTGCTTTGTGACTTTGGTTAATAATTAGCATTTTTATCACCTACCACATATTGAGGGATTATTACGCACAGCCACTGTGTTTATTCCACTTAATTCTCATGAGAATTCTCATTAATTCTCAATCCTCCTTGAGGGGGGGAGATTAGTATCTTTGATTTATAGATAAAGAAACTGAGGTTCCAAAATGTATGTACCTTGTTCAAGATGACATAACCACCAAGTGTTTGTTCCAGGATACCAGTCCAGCAATGTCTCGACTCAAAGCCCATGTTCTTAATCTTCTAAGATTCTGGGGGTTTTCCTTGAATGGCATGATTCTGAGTGCCTCAATTCAATAAATATATAGAAATATGAGACCAATATTGTGCAATATTTTTAGCACAATAGAGAAGGAAAGAATGAATCTCAGATAATTCCTGTAATACTATGTCTACCCATTAGCTTAGATGTATAAAATATATTAAATGGAATAATTTTCTTGTGGATATGTTGGGATGGCAATTATTTCCACAGTTATAAGTTTTCACAAAACTGAACATAAACTTTAGTGTGTGGCTTTAAAAGAGATGCTATTAATCTTAGTATTGAGATCCACAGTCAAAATGGATGCTTTAAAATATTTTTTAAATGTTAAAAATATAAAATTCACAATATTTGAAAGGGCAACATTAGTAAGTTTAAATGATCTTTCCAGGGTCCACTCAGGATCAAGACTAGAGGCCAAGTCTCTTAGTTCCTAAATCCATGTTCTTTCCACTAGACCCTGACACCTTAGAGCTTCAGAAATAAATCTACAATTAGAACGATGAAGAGAAAAAATGTGAAGCAGGAGACATCTAGTTATTTCACACCCAGTTAAATGTATAAGTACTGATGAGTTGAACCTAATTATTAATGATTCCTGACTACAACATAAATCTGTAATTTATACTATTCTAATAACAGTCAGAATAGGAGATCATAGCTTCAAGTAACACATACTGATTTAGGTCCATGATTCCTTTCTCATTCCCCTCCTTTCAATACAAAGTGTTCCTTGGCTATTAGATATATACTGAGTGCAGAGGGTACAAAATTGTGTAAAGGCACCCTTGCTCCCAAAAAACTCATTGGATTACTGCAACAGAATTACAGAAACTTTTGGATTTGTGCCTTTAGCATGTGTTGTATGTGGTTGGTGGTGGTGGTTTAGTTACTAAGTCGTATCCGACCCTTAGACACCAAGGACTGTAGCCCCTTAGGTTCCTATGTCCATGGGATCTCCCAGGCAAGAATATTGGAGTAAGTTGCCATTTCCTACTAGGATCTTCCTAACCCAGGCATTGAACCCATGTCTCCTGTGTCTCCTATTTACAGGCTCAGAAAATATTATGAACTTAACTATCTTAAACCTAATTAAGCCTTCCTACCTGATTTGAACATACTGATGTAAGGAAGAGAGAGGTATGCAATACCAGCCAGTGATGAAGAAGTCTTAATTCATGAGGCTTTGTAGAATACAGTCTTCGTTTATGAGACTGGTAGCCTTAGCCACCATCTGAAATTTTGAAAGCTCTTTAAGATCTTAAATGAAATAATGAATATGATGAATTATTTAACTCATTCATTCAACAATATTTACTACAAGCACTGTGTTCCAAATGCCATAAAATACCTGCAAGAAAACGGCTCCCTGGATTAAAAATAAAGGCAAAAACTCTCAGTATAATGTTCTACTTCAGCTGAATATATACATGATTACAAACTATGCTTATTATGCTGGAAACCAAGTATTTTGCTGGGCCTGAATAAAACCAGAAGTCAAGTTTAAGAAGTAGCTTTTTAACAGCTTCTGAGCTTTCTATGTGCACTCGTTTCTACAAAACTTAATGAAAATGCTCTCCTTAGATTTAGAAAAGACTAGGATTCCAAATTTAAAATGACATTTATCTCCAAAGTAAATTAATATTTAATGAGAGTCTGATTAATAATTGTGATTTTATGAACTGGAGACATTTAGCCAGAAAGCCCCTAGACACATTTGTTCTATACAGACTGGGGGAAAGGGCTAACAATGGATCATCTCTTTCCAAATGTTACTTTACTATTATGTTTCAGACTTTTTCCTTCTAAACACCACTTGCTCCTTCTGGTATTAGCTTATTGGAAAGCTTTTCATTTGTGAAAAACAGGATAAGAATTCAAGAGATCCAGTCCCATGAGAACTTTCAAAGGATTAAGAAAGACTATAATGTTATCTAGGTGAAAGCTGTGAGGAAGAAAAAAGAAAGAAAGAAACAGTTCAGTGTTCACCTTACATTTTTTTGCATATTAAATACTGAAATAATTATATCTGTTAAATCTCCAAAAATGTATCAATTGGTCTGTAAAGAGCTATCACCATTTCAGATTTTTTTTTTTTTTTTTTTTGCTAATGAGCTGAACTGCTCTTTGATTGGTTTTTGTTAATGATCTGAACTGATAAAACAGATTTTGTAAATAAGCACAAAATAAAGAAATCAATACATGAAAGTAAAGGAACTTGCTAAAAGACACAGTGTCACATCTGTCATTTTAGAGGTTAGAAAGGAAATAAGAACAGAGGGAGAGGGAGAGAAAAGGTGAGGGAACAAAAAAAGAAAAAAAATAATCCATGTTGGAAAATCTTAGCGTGAGAAAGCATTTAAGGTCACATTACACTGGTACTTACAAAGATAATGTTCTACTTTTCTATAATATTTTCCATTTTGTCCAGTTCACATAGAGGAAGAAATGCCTTCAATAAGAACAATTCCTATGGATAGAAACAAGACATGGGAGATCCTTTGCTAGAACGCACTGGAAGAACTTCATCAGTGTCAAAACAGGCACTGGACTCCAGACATGTTAATACATGGTTAACTGGAGGCCAACACTGGTTATAAATGCATTGTTTCCAGAATTTAAACCATATTGCTTTTGAAGCTTAGGGTTTCCTAAAGTAATTCACGCTAATAATAATCTAGCTCAGCACTAGCATTGACTCATACGGTAACCAGCAGCTGTAGATGACTATTTAAATTTAAAACTTAATTTCTCAGTCTTACAAGTCAATTTCAAGGGTCCCTCAGCTTACATGGCTACTGGCTACTACTGGTGAGCACAAATATAGAATTTTTCCATCATCACATCAAATTCTATTGGAGAACACTGGTCTAGCCAGACTTCTGTAAAGTTATGAGGCTGAGTATGTTCTGAAATAGGGGTGAGAGACAAATTCTATTGGAAGTACCATGTTCTGCCTCATCTGGATCTCATTCCACCAACTGTCTCCATCCTTAGCAGTGGCAAACCATGGACCTCTGTTTACTAACTCTCTTCTATGCCAGCTTCTAGGACCACCTGACCCTTGTCAAGAAGAATGTGAAGATTATGTGGGTGTAAAATAGCAAGATCAAACCAGTCAATCCTAAAGGAAATCAATCCCTAGGACTCACTGGAAGAACTGATGCTGAAGCTGAAGCTCCAATATTTTGGCCACCTGATATAAACTGTCGACTCATTGGAAAAGACTCTGATGCTGGGGAATGATTGAAGGCAAAAGGTGAAGAGGGTAGCAGGGGATGAGATGGCTGGATAGCATCACCGATTCAATGGACATTAACTTCTGCAAACTCCGGGAAATAGTGAGGGACAGACAGGCCTGGCATGCAGCAGTTCATGGGCTCACAAAAAGTTGGACGCAACTTAGTAACTGAACAACAACAACAGCAATGGGCTGGCAGTTCATCACCAGGCAGACTTGCTCCTGTCCTGCTCTGCCCAACCCTGGCCAGCAGTTCTTAGTAACTGTGCTCTTGGTGCTGTTTGGTGACCTAGAACCTAACTCAGGGCCCAGTTCCATCCACCACTGGATCAACAAATAAACAATGAGCATCAGCTATGCACCTGGAGGTGCAGAGGTATGACGAATAAAGTAGTGAAGAAGAAAGAAGGTCCCTGTCTTTACTGAAGTGATATTCTCACACAGGAAAATGACATTTGACAAGTAATTACCCACTATTTAACAGCAGAATTGGGGTAAATGCTACAAAGGAGAAAACAGCTACAGACTGTCATACAGAGTAAAGTGAATCAGAAAGAGAAAAATATTGTACATTAATGCATATATGTGGAATCTAGAAAGATGGTACAGATGATCCTATTTGCAAAGCAGAAATAGAGACACAGACATAGAGAACAAATATATGGATACCAAGGGGGAGGGAAGGTGGAAGCAACTGCGAGATTGGGATTAACACATCTTCAGTCATATCTGACTCTTTTGCGACCCTATGGACTGTGTAGCCAGCTAGGCTCCTCTGATCATGGGATTCTCCAGGCAAGAATACTGGAGTGAGTTGCCAAGCCCTCCTCCAGGGGATCATCCCAATCCAGGGATCAAACATGAGTCTCTTATGGCTCCTGCATTGGCAAGCGGGTTCTTTACCACTAGCGCCACCTGGGAAGCCCCAGTACTATGTAAAAATGGATAACTAATGAGAACCTACTGTATAGCACAGGAAACTCTACTTGGTGCACTGTGGTGGGAAGGAAGTCCAAAAGGGAGGTGATACATGTATACACGGGGATTTTCCTGGTGGCTCAGATGGTAAAGAATATGCCTGCAATGCGAGAGACCTGGGTTCAATCCCTGGGTCATGAATATCTCCTGGAGAATGGAATGGCTACCCACTCTAATAGTCTTGCCATGAACAGAGTAGCCTGACTGGCTATAGTCCATAGGGTCACAAAGAATCAGACATGACTGAGTGACACTTTCACAAATGTGTATACACATGGCTGATTCATTTTGCTGTACAGTAGAAACCAACACAACACTATAAAGCAAATATAGTCTGATTAAAAAAAAAGTTTTTTAACTAAAAATATGATTTTTTAAGGAAAAACAGAAAACTGCTAGAAAAGAGAAGAATGAAGAAACATGCTATACTCTGGGACTCCAAGATTTCTTTGAACAAGTGACTTCTGACCAGAGATGAGAGACATGAGGAAGAGTTAAGAAACTGGAAGAAAGCATCTGAATAACTACCTGCACAGGCCTCAGGGCACAGGACCCCAGACACTTGAGTGGAACTAAAAGAAAACCAGAAATTGTAGCAGCCAAGGAGGGGTGTGTGGGCCTGAGATGACACCGGCAGGCAGGGGGCAGACTGACCCGAGCCTGTTATGAACAACAACTTTATACTAGTGATGTTTTGGGAATGAAGGAGGAATACTGTAGCCCCCAAGTTCAAGATTTAGGCCTTTACCCAAAGAAAAGTGGGAAATCATTTAAGGGTTTTAGATGGATGAGTGATATGATCAGATTTGCCTTTTATCAAAAAACCAAAGAACAAATGGATTGAAAGGATACGAGGCGCTAAGAGTCCTGGTAGTAAGCTTTAGTAGAAGTTCAGAAAGAGATGTTGGTAATTTGATGATGGTACAGGAAATGGTCTCCCCCACTGTGTCTGAATCCCTGAGTTGATTACGTGACCATCACGTGGTTTTCCCAACACAGACCTATGTCTCAATTGGTCTGAACTCTTGCTAGCTACTTAAGACAGACCTCTTCCTAAACTTTAAACTATAGCATTTGATCCTATGGCTGGGTGACTCTAATCCTGCCTGCCCTGCCTGCCCCTGTCTGTCTAAATCTCCAAATCTTCCCTGTTTCCAGAAGACCACTCCCAGTACTCCTTCAGTCTAACTTCCTGCCTACCTGGTGCAAACTGCCATCTGTCTTCACTCTCTATATATGCCTCGTTTACTGACCTGGTTGATCTCCTTTTTAGGATCCTCTTATTCTGACATACTGAGTGCTCACTGCTAGAAAACAAAAGGAGAGAGTGGGAAAAGAACCAAATAGCTCAAGTCCTGGAGTCTGCAAAAAATAAACCCAGTGATTAGAATCAGAGACTCAAAGTATCTCTGGGTAATAAAGGAGGCAGAATGGCCCAGCTCCCCTAGTTCAGCAAAACCACAGCCTACATGCCATTCCTCACTTCAGAAGTGCCACCCTCACCCTTTCACCTTCAGGAATCTTGCCTCTGCCCATCACCTTTCCGTTCCAAATAGTTCATAAGGAAACATGGACTGTTTGAGCCAGGGCAGAATCACTATACTGGCCACTAGAGGAAAAACAGGGTTCTTACGTTTGCTTCTGATAGACTGCAAGCCCAATGAAGGTAAAGACCAAGTCTGTGTAACCTGGATACAATCTCATGCCAGTTGGACTATGAGAAAGCAATACATCCTCTTCGAGAAAGAACCACTGTTTTGTCTTGGAAAACATCATGGACTATCAATTATTACAGGCAAATCCCCTTGTGGACTTGCACACCAAGTCCACTGGCACCTTGGGAACGGATAGAGGGAAAATTTTATACAAAGAGATGTGAAGAAGAGTCCAGAGAAAGAGAAAGGCCTGGCAAATGGCTGGTATCTGGACCCCGAACAAATCTGGGCCAGTGAGCAAACCCCCATGATGAGAAATGGTAAATATATTTCTAAGAACAGTGACATTTAACATTCAATTAGAATTAGTTTTTTGTCTATGGTATAATTACCATCCTTTATCCCAAAGCACTCAGCCAGAGTCTGTTATCTACAAGACCCTTATACTAACAATGTTTTAGAGTAGTGATCCTCAACCTTTCGGCACCAGGGACTGGGTTCATGGAAGACAATTTTTCCATGGAACAAGGAGGGGTGGTTTTGGAAAGATTCAAGTGTATTACATTTATTGTACACTTTATTTCTATTATTATTATGTCAGTTTTACCTCGTATCACCAGGCATTAGATTCCAGATGTTGGGGACCTCTGCTTTAAAGAATGAAGGAAAATGTGTGATAGTTTAAGTCAGGGTCAAGAGCCAAAGACAGGACAGGAGTAGATGGGGGAGATGCCATCCACAGCATGGATTAGCTAGTGACTGAATGTAATTTAAACCCTTTCTCCCCCTAATTTATTCTGGAGGAAGAAGACAACCGTAGGGAACAGTTGTCTACATAAGCTTGGGTTTCAATTTTGTAAGAATGAGTTGTTACTAAGACATTCCTATTAAGTCAGGGATAACATTTCCCAGTCCCCTGCATCTAGGTGGGCCATGCATGTGACTAGTTGTCATCAGTGGAATACAAGAAGTGTTGTTGTTGTCACAGTTGAGCCAGGCTGTCTAAGAAGTTGATGTCTTTTCAATGCATGCTCACTTTCACTCTCCCTCCATTTGACTGTTATGCAGGTGAGAAATAAACATACATTATGTTTAGCCACTAACAGTTTGGTTCATTACAGGAGCTAGCATCATCACAACTATTCTGAAATGGACACCTTGAAGTGGGTGCTGCCATAACAAAAATCTGATTATGTAATATTGGCCATTGACAAGGAAACAGATACCAGGGACCTGGAACCCTGTTATGCCGTGGCAAAACTATGCTAACTTAGAGGCCAGATCTATAGCTGTAGAGGATATGGTTGGAAAGAGCCAGAATGCTAGTTAGTATGGGATGGTTGCTCTTCACTGTCTATACTAAGGTATTACAAGATAATGGATGAGCTCATGAAAGAATTGGCTAGTTTGAGAACAGAAATAAGAGCAAATAACCAAATTTCAGAAGTATAAGACTACAAAGCTGAAACAATTCTTTGCTTCAGGGACTCTAATGGTGAAGAATGACACTGAAAAAGGCTTTGAATAACACATGTTCGTTAACACTTCCCAGTTAGACAAAGAGAATCAGCCTTGCAACAGAGATCTGATTAATGAAGATACCTAAGCACCCACAGGTTTCCCTGGTGACTCAGAGAGTAAAGAATCTGCCTGCAATGCAGGAGACCAGGGTTCGATCCCTGGATGGGAAGATCCCCTGGAGGAGGAAATGGCAACCCACTCCAGTATTCTTGCCTGGAGAATTCCATGGACAGTGAAGCCTGGCGGGCTACAGTCCATGGGGTTGCAGAGTCAAACACAACTGAGTGACTAACACACACATAAGGACCCAAGCCTGTTGCTTCAGATGACCCCAAAATAACCACTTAAGACACAGGGGTTGAGACATGATCAAAGAAATGAGGCAAATTCAAGAATCATAAATAGGAAAGAACTTACGTGGTAGGTAGTGGTGTAACTGACAGCAAACAGATAAGAAAGCTATGAAGGCTTTGAGGGAATTGTATTGTCAAGAATTAGGAGGCTAGTTCCTAGTGACAATAAAACATCAAAACATCCAAACTTATACCAGTAAGAAATGGGCTAAGAAAGTATTGGCTTGGCCAAAAAGTTCACTCTAGGCTGTTACCTCTGCCTAAAGTGCTGTCCATCTGCCTCTTTTTGAGCCTGGAGAGTGCTTACTCATCTCTTAAAAATTAGCTTAGATGTCAGGTCAACTCTGAAGTCTTGTCTGACACTCCCACGTAAAAAATGAAACTCTGACAGTTATGATCAGATTAGTCAGCCTCACATATTCTGGCTACTATTAGTTTGTTTCTAGAGCCTAGAAATACACAGGGTTGAATTTTTTCTGTTTATTTTGTTTATTATTTAGTCCTCCAAACTTAACTTCCTACTAAAAACTTAGAGAAGTCTGATTTTTCAAAATAGCTTAACTATGCATTAGAATTGGAGTGGCTCCAGTCAATGGGAGAATATAGTTATCATCAGTGTTGCTAAATGGGATTAATACAATCTTTTGGGATGACTCTTCTAAATTGTTAAGTAGTTGGATGACAAGGACCTGGAATGCAGGAAATTCAATGTGGGTAGAAATTTGGAGTCCTCCATTATTTTACATTTTCATCAGACACTTCCATAAATGAAAAACTTGCTTATTATTATTTGACTAGATTCTAACCTTGCTGAATACAAAATATTTTTCCATAGGAATGCTCTAATGATGTAACTACCATATTTAGAACTTCACCAGGATCTGCTCTCCATTTTGAAAAGTCACATCATCCACTATAATGCCGTTCATATCAACTGATTCACTGATACAGAACACCAACATCTGTTTGCAACGGTAGCTGTAACACTCAATGAACATATTTACTTCATTTTTATCTCAAAATGCCAAATATCCAAAAGTATCACCAATATTCAGTTGGATATTTTCTCTGAAATCCAAATTTATGCATTTTTAAGTAGCAAGCATCTGACTGCTTTATGACACCTTTTAGTGCAGTATACCTAAGCATATACCTACTGATAGACTTGAAATTTGCATAAGCTGCTTTCCTTTTAGTTTCTCTATTACAGATAAAATTTATATTGATTTTTTAAAAGATTAAACATGTGCAGGTAGGTTATACTATCTGTAAATATCATTCCAGGAAAGTAAAAGGGGCATTACCAAATATCACTTGATATAAAGGTGACATTGGGTCTGATGGAGTAGAGAATCATGATCACATACATCTATGAATTCAAAGAAATCATATATATATACATTTTTTTACTCTGGGGATGCTCCTATCAGGCAGCTACTCAACTGAACTGCCATCCTGCTCCACCAATAGCTTTTATGACATTTTGTTATGACTTATATGTCTATATGTGTAGGCTGTGAATGTATGATATCTTTTACTCATATTTATGTCCCCAACACCTAACTTAGGGCTTGACACAGAGAAGGGGCTCAGTAGATACCTTAAGGATGAAATAACAAATGAAAATTTTGAGAGGTATGCAGTCCTTGGCTCTCTGCATAGAACTCTGAATCAATTATTCAACATTTTGCCTATGCCAATAGTATCAAGCGTTCCTCATTCTGTCTAATGTTGAAGTCAGTTACATACAATTCTCTCAATTTTCTCTCCTCCTTGTGGGTCCAGTCAGTACTGTTTCACTCTGTATCCTAAAAGAACCCTGCACAGAAGCAGCAGTCAATAAATAATATTTAAATTAAATTATTCCCTGGGAATATTGCTATACATAATGCCTGTGTTTTTAGTACTAACAGTACTGTACTTCAGGTATATTATTGATTAAAAAGGTATTTGTAGATTGGTCTGGAGACCAAAGCATCATCTAAAGTACTGTTTCTATCAATGTATTACAAGTTCCAAAAAAACCAAACTTTTAAGATCACCTTTTAAGCTCCAAGTCAATTGTAGGTTGAGAGTTATCTATTCAGTGGGGCTGGGTGGGTCTATGAGACCTAACATCTATAAGAAAAATAAAAATGCCAATCAGTCATGAGGATGTCTCTAAATATTTGATTGTATGGCATCCTGCAGGCAATATTTAGCCATTTTATCTTCCAAATTTAATCCAGATGGTATTTTTCACATAAACAGACACAGTGGATATTTAGAAAGAGATTTAAATGTTATAAAAACTTTTCTTGATGAAAATCTCATTAATTTATGATTTGTGCTTTCATGGTTTTCGTACAGTTATTTATCACTTAATAAAATAAATGCACTCCAGACAATATAGCAGAAAGTAAATTTACCAAGTGACTATATTCCAGTTTCTATCAATATATTGAGGGAACATTTTACAGAAGAAAAAGTGGGGACATAGAAAATTGTATTCAAAACTAATAATATCTTTTCAATATATGAATATATAATTATAAAAAATAAACTAAAAATATTTACAATACTATACTCAAAATAATTCACTTAAAAAAACATAAAAATAAAAATAAACTATCAGTAGAAATTGAACAGTCAGATTAACTGTCTCAGCCAGTGTTAGTCTATGGTCAGTATAATGGCAGTACTTCCTAATGTTTAAGCATTAATTCTGAGAAAATTCTACTCATCTTTTTAAAATCAGCCTCTAAACTACCTTCTTATTTCAAAGTCATAATGAGAGTTTGGGATTTTTTTCCTATTTAAAATGAAGTCCCTACTTTTAGTCTTTTCCAAGCATCCCTTGTCATAATAACTACAGTGTTCTTTAATGGGAGCATATAGCTCTAAATAAATCTAGGAGCTGCAAACATCTTTCCTCATTCTGCCAGTGATAACGCTTCTTAATAAGTAATATCATAGTGGTTAAGTGAAGCCAGAATCCTTGGGTTCAAGCTTGACTGTATCATTGACTTCCTATGTGACTTTAAATCAGAAAAGTCTCTGTAATTTAACTTTTTGTCTATATAATAAAGTTGTATTAGTGATAGCTGGCTCATAGGGTGGTTGTGAGAATTAAAATATTTAGTATTTATAAAACACTTAAAAGTGTCTGGCTCAACTGTGTGTTATAAAGATAATAATGAAAATAAATTAATTTTATTGACAAATAAAATAATAATATAAATGTTATTTATATTTTATTTAAATATTTCTATATTAAATATATTAAAATTTAATTTATTTATATAAAATAATAATGCTTTAATTTCTATTTTAAATTTTTAATAAAAGTTATTATTATAATATTGCTATTATGTTCAGTAATTCCCCAATGCATAGACTGAAACAAATTTTCATGATCCTCTTCCTAAATCTGCCTTAATTAACCTAATAAGTGTGAAATTGTGAAACGTATCTCTGTATGAAAGAGATCCCTGATTTTGAATTCTACCCACAATTCTTCAATTATTTATTCAAGTTTTACTGTCTGTACTGTAAAAAAATCCTTGAGGGGAAGGGACTATGTCTTCTATCTCTTTTGCAGTTATTATACTGTAATCTCCTTATACATACACGAAAGTGTTAGTCACTCAGTCAAGTCCAACTCTTTGTGACCCCATGAACTGTAGCCCACCAGGCTCCTCTGTCCATGGAATTCTCCAGGCAAGAATACTGGAGTGGGTTGCCATTTCCTTCTCCAGGGGATCTTCCTGACCCAGGGATTGAACCCAGATCTCCCGCATTGCGGACAGACTCTTTACCGATTGAGCCACCAGGGAAGACCTAATACATGCATACCTAATGAGTATTAAATAAATTAATGAATGAGTTAGTGACTGGATACATGACATTAAGTCAGATGGCATAGATTGGTACATTTACAACCTACAGGAACAGGAAATTTTCCCTTAAACATAACACAGTAGGATTTGGCTTACACAAGCCAAGGAGCCCTGAGTTTTATACTCTTGACCTTCTGTCAGACAACCTGGATTTTTGGTGAAGAGTTAGTGGAAATATATATATTAGAATCTCAAGGAGGAGACAAGAAAAGAACCAGAATGGGCTACAGATTCCAAGTACAAAGATACTTGTGGTATATGACTAAACATTTTAGGGCTGTGCTGCTTTATAAAGTTTATCACTTCGGGAGTAATGAGGCCACAAACTCTTACCTTAAAAAATTCTTTGAACTTAAAAAATATCACATATAATGCATGTATACTCTCCACACCTCTGAAGCCCTTATGAAAATAATAAGCATCAGAGTTTTACGTAAAATCCACTTGACAAATATAGGCAAATCTCAAATAACATTACATTCTGAAGTAAATGGAAAGTCTTAACCTTACGTATTTATCTTAAAATAATGTTTTAAGATTTAAATTATTTAAATTTAAATAAATTATTTATTTAAATTTAAATTTAAGATTGAAATTTTAACATTTAAAAAATGTTCATGAGGACATGCCCTATCAACTTTAATCACACACACACACACATATATAATGACACATACATATACACACATACATATATACATGTTACTAAAGTAAACAAAGTACTGATAAAAACTGGAACTCTACAAGGTAATCCCATTCTGATCCAATGCATTTTTGCTTGATAAATTATAAGGAAGTAATCAGTTCCTTGAAATTGTCTATCTCATAGAGAGACTAATTCCTAAGAAGTGTATATATATATATATGCATATATATATATACACACACATACACTGGTCTCTTTGAACACTACTCCAAAATGCCGGATATAAATTCAAGAAAAAAATTTTCAACGCTTAAAGAATATTTTCCACAGATTCACAGGCAGATATGTAAGAAACCTGGATGGATATGATATACTTTTAAAGTTGCCAAGATTATGACTGAAAGCCTGCCTATCTTTTCATTTTATTTCTCTAGCAGTCTTACTTTTGTTACCATACTGGAAATGACAAGGACAAGTTCACGTTCACAGTTGCTCCAAGGCATCAACAAGGAAAATTTACAAGCCAAACAGAGAAGACAGGCCAAAGGAATAATTTTTCACTAATCTCATCTGAATATTCAGCAAACATGTATGCCTGGAAAACTCAACGGTGGGATTTGAAGACAAGTGAGACTGAAAATAGTTTCAACAGATGCATGGATTGATTCTATTTAGAAAAACACAGGAGAAAAAGAAAAGAAACGCTGGACTTGTCAGAGGGGCAGGCAATGGAGTTGCTCTCTGGAAGTGGTGTGTGTATCTGTGTATGAGGGAGGTTGGGGACACGAACATCGAGAGGGCAAGGGGAAGGTTAAAAGGAGGAAGAACACAAAGAGAACTGCCAAGTGATGCACTCCTTTCTCCAAGAGTCTGAGTTGTGCCAGAAAAGAAAAAGGAGTGCATTAGACACAATTGTATTTGTGATAAACAATTGGTTTGAACCTGACAGCATGAGGGAGGGGAGTAGAATGTTTACTTGGTGGAGGCTTGACAAATCTTTTAGGTGATGAGGTTACTTTTCATCCAGTGGGGGAAAAGGTGTTGAAACACCGTGTCTTCCAAATTCTCAGAAACCCTATGCAGCCACACAAGTAATCACATATTTATGCCTTACATTAAGAACACCACCTCTGGTAGCAATTAAATGAATAGACACATGCATAGTGTACCAAATTACTGAACTAAGTTCTGATTAATTTAAGAACTAGATGTCTGTAGAGCTTATTCACGTATGACAAGTAAGCTTTGTACAACTTTATATTTACTGACATACACACCCCTCTAAAGAGTGAAATAAAGTAAAACTTCATTCTACACCTACATAATTTTTTAACTGTTACACTCTTTTTCAAAACCTTTCCTGTAAATTATTCAATACTGACAGACTTTAGATTTTTGACTAGAATTTCTCTTTCTCTTGTTCTACGAAATGCAATTATCTCAATTGACGCTTTTTGATAAATAAACCAAGAGACCTCTGTCCCACACAATACTACACATTTAAAAACAATAATAAATCCTGGCTTTCCCTTTGAGCTGAGCTTTAAAATATCAGATCCCCCTCAAAATTCCAAACCCCATCAATGCAAACACAGAAATGTGAAATGCTATTTAAAATATTGACATTATTGCATAACTTGACTCGAAGGGATGCTGAACCTGCATGAAACGAACCCAAGGTCTCTCTGTGCATGCTAAATTTTTCAGTGTAATCTATTATTATAACACTTGTGCAGTTATAAATGATCCCTACATGGCATGTCTTTGCATACTGCACACTGCCAATTTTTATGAATGAATACACAAAAATGCTCATAATTCGAGAAAATGGATGGCAGCATACTATTTTGAAAACGGTCATTGAGCACTGGAAGCAAAGGAGGAGACAAATGGTCAAGTGTCTTTTGGTGCCATGCAGGGCAGCTGTATTCCCGAGTTCCCTAGCAGAGTGTGTTGGAAACAGCCATGAAGCTCTTTCCTTAGAGACTCATTCTGTCTCTCAGAAACCGTGAGCTACAGAACGGAGACCTTGCGTCGCTCGGAGAACAGAATGTATGCACGTCCCTGTGTTCTGAGGACTGTTCATACATCAGAGACATCACACTCCCCGAATCCGGTCCCACAAGTGTGTGCATGCGAGTGTGGCATTTATCAACAAACGAACAGAAGGCAAGGAGAGCTCATCGCCTAGAAATAACACATCCCATCCCTTCCCAGGCAGGCAGCTGGGAAGCTTTTCGGGGGCCAACACTTGAGCGCCTTCCCCACGGGGATGGAGCCTTGCATTTAATAACCCTCTAGGGCTAAGACAGCTTTGTGTGTGAGTCCACTCTGTTCCATATGGCAGTTTCCAATTCCTTTAGCAACTCAATTCTAGCTAGACTGCCCGCGATGATTCATTCTTAAAGGAAGCCCCCTTGGGGCTCAGTAATGCCCCCGCCACTTACCTAGCTCCCACCGACCCCGCTCGGCAGGCGGCTCGGGCTCCACAAAGAGCTGTGGGATTCCCCGCTCCCTCCGGGGCTCCTCTCCCCGCGACGGTCCCCTTCGCCAATGATCTGTCGCTGGAAATCCCCCTCCCCTCCGCGGAGAGGAGGGTCTCCCCGGCTGGCTGGAGCTCTTGCCTGTTTTTTGTTTTTTTTTTTTTCCACCCTCTCTTTACATCCCTGACTCTGGTTCTCGATCTCTAGTAGGAAGGCTCAACGGAGAGGCGGCGGGAGGAAGCTAAGGCATCCTTAAAAAGAACAATAATCTTCAGAGATCTTCATCCCCTTCCCCATCGCGGGCCCCCGTTCCCCTGCCGCCGCCGCCGGCGCCCAGACCAGAGAGGGCTGGGATAGAAAAGGAAAAAAATCGAGCCGGGCTCAGCTCGCCGCGCGGAAGGAGCCGGGAAGGCGAGCGGCTCCAGCCGGGGGAGTTGTCGCTCGCTCGGGCTGCCCGCGGCGCGGCGGCCGGCGGGGGCGCGGGGCGGTGGGTGCTTGGTGGGTGTGTGTCTGTGGCGGAGCCGGGGAGAGGCTGGGCGCGGGAGGCGAGGCGGGGCGCTCGGGGGCGCCGGCTCGGGCGCGCACACCCGCCCGCGGCCACCCCGCCTCGCGCTCCGCCTCCTCCCGCGCTCCGCGCGCCCGCGGGCTGGAGCGGCGACCGCCGCCGCCGCCTTCTCCTCCTCTTCCTGGGCGCCCGCGGCTCTCGAGGTGGGCGGCGGGCCCGGGTGGTTTGGTGCGGCTGGCGGGGTACCAGCGGGGACGACCGGGCTTGGCCAGGCGTCGCGGGAGCAGTGCGCTCGAGCGGGGACAGCGCCCGGGTGTCCAGGGCGCGGCCCCGGGGCGCCGGCGTGAGGGCACCGCCCACACCTCGGCGGGCGCCTCCCACTCCCCTCGCGCGCCCGCCGCTCCCGGCGGCCCCAGGCCGGCTCCACACCCACCTGCTTTCCTCCGCTGCTCCCGCTCCGCGGAGCCGGAGGGTCCGCGGCCCCGCGGGCGCCGCGCACGGGGCGGCGGGGAAAGCCCGGGGTGCCCCGGTAAGGATGCGCTTGGCGTCTTCGCGGGATTCCCTGGGCCCCTCTGTTCTCGGCTGCCGAGCTATCCCCCGGCACGCCCCACACGCCCCTGACCCTGGCTGGCTGCTCGACTCCGGGGGACTGGGGAGAGGAGAGCCAGCTCCTGAGTGACGGGACCCGGAGTACCCCCAGGGAAGCAGCGCGCGGGTAACGAGGAGCGCAGAGAGGATCTGACTTTCCTTCGAGCTCCTGCAGCTCTGTTTGGGGGCCATCGCCAGCTCCATAACCCCGGCTTTCCCAGGTTTGAGGGAAAAGCCTGGTGGGTGGGAGCCGTAACTCTGACTTCCCACAGGGGCGCTATTCATACCCTGACTTGCTTTCTTTTGCCCGCTCTCCCTGCCATCTAGAGAACTGTGCCAAGTTCCTCCTTGGAGAGACAACCAGATGGACACCCAGAACTTTCCCTACCTTCGTGTCGAGGTAAAGACGGGATAATTTGAGTAACAACTTCACTGGGGTTTCTGGGTTCCCGTCCCATGAGACCCTCAGCAGGCACGGGGTAGAGACAGCCTCCTTAGTTACAGGGGCTTTCAGAAAACAAAGTAGCTTGAAACACCCCTTTACCAAGAATGCAGGCCGTGACAGTGTATTTAGAGTTGGGACTCCCCTCTGAGTTTCTTTAGGCCAAGAAAGACGACTGTTGAAGAAGGTCCGTGTTGATGTTTGGTAGAAATCAATGCAATAGTGTAAAACAATTATCCTTCAATTAAAAAATTTTTAAAAGGTCCAAATGTACCCAGGTTTAAACGCAGTTCACTTAATCTTTACTTCTCTCTTAGCCCTCATATACACTGGAATGCTCCATCATGTAGCATTCTCTACACTTTGACTTCCCACATGTCCATGGGCCTACAGATTACTTCCTACAGATTACTCTGCCCCAGCCACAACCCTGACCATATCATTTCCCTGGTCACAAATGTTCCCTGGCTTCTCCATTCCCTACCAATCAGTGTCTGCACACTTCTGTGCCATTTCACACCAGAGTCCCTCCTGGGATGTTCTCTCCCAGTCTCAAGTCCAAATCATTGCAGCATTTCAAAGCCTAAGTCAAACTCCGCCTCCTCCGTGACCCCTCCCTTATGACGTGATCTGAAATAGCCCTAGGGCTTCCCAGGTGGCGCTAGTGGTAAGAACGACCTGCCAAGGTAGGAGACCTAAGGGAGGTGGGTTCTGTCAGTGGGTGGGGAAGATCCCCTGGAGAAGGAAATGGCAACCCACCCCAGTATCTTTGCTTGGAGAATCCCATGGACAGAGGAGCCTAGTGGGCTACAATACATGGGGTCGCAAAGAGTCTGACATGACTGAAGAGACATAGCATGCATGCATGAGATAGCCTTATCTCGTTAAAGAAATAGCACCTTCTGCTTCCTACAGAGTATGTGTGTTTCCTGTATACAAGTCTTACTGTTTTAAATGTTTATCCAGGGTAGAGGCCATATCACTTTGTTTGCATTCTTTATGTATACCCCAAAGCCACACATATAAGAGATACCTATTCATCCAACAAATACTTATTTTTCGATATTTCTCAGGAACTCGATAATTGTTAAATGAGTGGAATATGCAAAATATTTTGCCCAGAAACACTGCTTGATTCATTTTGAGGACGTGCCTGAATATAAGAGGTGTGATCTTTCATAAATTTTATGGATGATGAAAATCCCCTTACCTTACTAGCCGCACATTAGTACCACTGATCACTTTCAATGAGAATTTAATAATTTGACAAGTGTTTGTAAAAAAAAAATTTTTTTTTCCCTTAAGTTTCCATTAGGGTTCAGAAATCTGAATCCATTTTCCTACTAAGCTGTCATTGATCAAGAGAACAAATTATCTACTGGGTGAAACACACTGCTGCTATCTCCATTAATGAGAAGTAGTGCACTTTGCATGTGGCACTAGTGGTAAAGAATCTGCCTACAATGTGGATTAGAGGAAAGAGACTGGGTTCCATCCCTGGGTTGAAAAGATCCCCTGGAGTAGGGCATGGCAACCCACTCCAGAATTCTTGCCTGGAGAATCCCCAAGGAGAGAGGAGCCTAATGGCCTACAGTCCATAGGGTCACAAAGAGTTGGACAGGACTAAAATAACTTAGCAGGCATGCAGGATGCTAGAAGTAATTATTACCCATCATGCTTAAGTCTTGTCTGTAACCATGCAATGACATGGAAAAACGAACTTTGGAAATAAGATCTGATTCCACATACAAAATTGTAGCTCAAATAAATTATAGAGAACAACCCTTAGTATACAGATTTTTTTTAAAATAGCTGACTTCTCCATATGCATATGAATTCTGCTGCTGCTGCTGCTAAGTCACTTCAGTTGTGTCCGACTCTGTGCGACCCAGTAGACAGCAGCCCACCAGGCTCCCCTGTCCCTGGGATTCTTCAGGCAAGAACACTGGAGAGGGTTGCCATTTCCTTTTCCAATGCGTGAAAGTGAAGTCGCTCAGTCGTGTCTGACTCTTAGCAACCCCATGGAACGCAGCCTACCAGGCTTCTCCATCCATGAGATTTTCCAGGCAAGAGTACTGGCTGTAAAACCTCTTGTGTTGATCATCACCATGTGATTTCACTGCCTTAGCGTGTATCATTTTTTATTTTTGTAGTTACTCTCCAAAGAAAAGATGAAAAGGATCTAGCTGAAAAGTTAGACATGTTTTCACATTACTCCTTAAGTCAGGGGTCCCAGCCTCCAGGGATCTAATGCTTGATGATCTGAGGCAGAATTGATGTAATAATAATAGAAATAAAGTGCACAGTAAATGTAATTCACTTGAATCATCCCCACACCATCCCTCCTGGACCCCCTCATCCCATCCCTCACTCTCCATGTGTGGAAAAATTGTCTTCCACAAAACTGATTCCTGGTGCTAAAAAAGGTTGGGGGCTACTTCCATAAACTATCTTATTTTAACCTTTATTGATATTTATGAAAATGTTCCTATTGCTTGTATTTCAATTTCTCAGATTTATTATAAGATTCGATGAAATTGTATTAAAAGTAAAGAGGAGAAATATCTGTTTAAAATGTCAGACTGCTTTTCTCATAACACTTGGTGAAAAAAAAATCACTTCAATTTAAGTTTAACCTGAAATACTCTTATGTGTTATCATTAGATCAATTTAGATGAAGAATGCATTTCCTCATATATCAGTGCTGGTGATATTGGAATATTTATGTATATAACACAATATCAAGAAAAATAGGTTTTTGGTATTTTTGTTGAATACTGTATTTGAAAAATATTTACTCTAATCTGAATAACATCATTACTGACTACATTTTAACCAATCAAACTGAAATTTTCATTGGCAAGTTGACTTACAGAAAGAGTCTGTATAGATAAGAATAAGGTAGTAAAGGCTGAAGAAGGAACATATTTTAAAATGTTAAAAGCAGAAAGGTAAGAATTTACAAGTTTTTGGAGACTAAATAATTAGAATTTGATTTAAATTTATTAAAGAATTTAAATGGAAATATGTTTATGACATGTGAGTAAAATCAAGCCAAAACAAAATCAAGTTTAAAAGAAGAGACTTTAAAAATGATATAAACCCTATGGAAGGAAAAAATACACAAATACAAATGTAAATGTGTGTGTGCACATGCACATATATTCTGGAAGGATGTGCATTAATAACTAAAAGAGTTGTCTTTAGAAGTTGAGAGGCATGTTTTGTTTTATTTGGTATAACACCTTTATACCAAAAGATAGGTGCAATTTTATTTTCTTAAATATCAGCACTATGATACACCAAATATGTACACAGATCAGTACTGTACTTCTTTTTTTTTAATGGGGAAAATACTGCTGTGGTGCTCCTTATCATACAAGAAAACCAGCACTCAAGGGTGATTAGAGTTTATCACATTCTTACACCTGAAGTGCCTTCTTTTTCATGGCAAACTAGAAATGTTGGAAAACTGGTCAATTTAGAGTATCAGAATCCTAGCAGCCACTGAAATCCTACACTCACACATGACATTGAAGGCTTGAAAAATAAATGAACCGCTTATGTGTTCTTCATTGAGGAGCTACGTACTAGCTTACTGATTCTTTTGAATTTAGTTAACACAGATTTGACTGTCCTTTGAAGATTTAAAGTAAGAGATAAGCTCCAATATGACTTTACTTGTATTTTTTTTTTTTTTTTATACAGTTCGTACAGTGAGCATGAACTTTTGGGAAAATGTTAAGTGCTTACACATCACTTTTTTTTTTTTTTTGGCTATATAGTAGCAGGAACTTAAGTACAGTGTTTGAATCCATACTTGGAGCTACTTCCCAACGTCATTAGTATCTAAGCAACCTAGTTAGTTCTTAGGAATCCATGAAATTGAGGGTAAATAATTTCTGGGGCCAGTTAACTGGAAATTCCAAAAATATGCTAGATAAAAAATATCTAATCATGTTTTTCCAGGACATGGTAGAACAGGGTCAGATTCCTGGCCGAATCTGAACCCATCTCTGTTACATATTTGGGCTTCATTAACAACAGGTCAGTTTTACCACGACATTGCAACAAGTCAGGCACTACATTCTTTACAGATATTGGCTAATTTAATCCTGATAATGGCTCTTTGAGGTAGATACTATTATTATTATTTCAGTTACTAAAGAGAGTAACGGAATCAGAGAAAATTTAAATTATTTGTCCAAGATCACACTGTCAGAATTAGAATTTGACCTAAGATAATATGACCTTAAAATTGTAGACTATTTCCCTTTATCTTACTCCATAATGATAACATCTTCCTTCCTATTTCACAGGTTGTCTCAAGTTCATGTGGGAAATAGTATTGTTAATTTTTAGGATGAAAATCTGGTTAAGATAAATGTAGACATCGACAAGCACAATCTACAAAAAGGAGAGAAAAGGAAAAGAAATAACCTACTGGTGGTCCCCAAAGGGGATGGAGGTAGGACATGCATCTTTTGTTTTTCTAATAGGTAGATTGATGCCAGTTCAACCCCACCACTCACTAGTTGTCTTCATGACATTTGTCTGAGATTTGATGTGCCAAGGTGGGGCACGTTTGGGATGAGTCATGTTGCCATGGACTAGGTTGAAGGCTTTCAGGCTCGCATAGAGGTTATCTGTGTGGATCACGATCCATGCAGACGGACAGGACAGCTCCAGATTGTGAACTGGCACAGTGGATCAGAAAGCTTCTGGGGCTCTTAGAATAATCTGGGCTTTGGGTAAGTAGCCAATGGATAATCTCTTGTAGAAAAAATACAACCGATCACAAGTGAAAGAACCCTCTTAGTAAATACAAGGACACTATTCTTGGTCCCAGACTTTACGTTATTATAAGCAAAAAGTGGATACAATGATAGAACATGTCCCTTCTGGCTAAGAAAGGACTTTGTCTCTCAGAAGCCAAGATCACAGCCATGGCAAGCAGAGTTAATTTAGTTACTCACAGTCTTTTCGGAGAAATTTTCGAGTAGACCTAGGACTCTAACAGAGCAATTGGGTTTAAGTTGTGACAAATAATCTAACAGTGCCTTTGTTCCCTTCTGACAATGAAGCCTGAGCTGACAGTAAATTCAACAGAGACAAACTTCCCAAAGGGCCACTCTCAAGCTGACAAAAACTAATGCTGCCATATTTCTTGGTCATCCTTGTCATTAGCACTCTTGCACCTTTAAGACCTTTGCCATATCATGTAGAAAATTGTGATCATGAGTGAGATCCACAGTCTGACGGTTATCATTTCTCACTGCTGATTCAGGTAGTGCTTCAGTGTTTTGTTCTGAGTAAAATATATTATGGTAATAAATGTAAAATCAAAACTTTTTAAAAGCACGCTAGCATTGTTAATTCAGTAAAATTACATCAGGAACTTAACACAAGTAATTATTGAAAAGCTTTTAGTATTTAGTATTTAGATGTGAGTAACTAGTCAAAATTGATAAACATGTATCGGAAGGCATACAGATTTAAAATAAGCATATTTTCCTTAAAATACACTACAGAAATAAAAGAGTGATTTTCTTCAAGAATGCCGACCTTTGCTTAATCTCTACTAACAAATTGTCAGTTTATGGAATTAAATATATATGCTAATTATGGTACTTAGTATTTTACTTTGTATAATATGTTATATATTATATATATTATTTGAAGTTAAATACTGTCAGTGTGCATCTTAGGTGTTTGGTTCTGTTTATTAGTCTAATCCTTTTTGACAGAAAACAACAAAATTATGTAAAGCACTTATCCTTCAATTAAAAACTAAATAAATTTTTTTAAAAATGAAGACTTCTTTCAACAGGCATGTATTTTTGAACTCAAGAGCAAGTGATTTTGACTGGAATTTAAAATACAGAGGTAAAAATGTTGAAAAGACTATTTTTTCCTCACCTCCCCACCCCTATTTGTACTCTGTACTTGTGTGTGTGCTAAGTCATTTCAGTTGTGTCCAACTCTTTGTGACCCTATGGACTGTAGCCCACCAGGCTCCTCTGTCCATGGGATTCTCCAGGCAAGAATACTGGAGTGGGTTGCCATGCCCTCCTCCAGAGGATCTTCCCTGTCTCTAAGAGACTCATGTCTCTTAGGTCTCCTACACTGGCAGGTGGATTCTTTACCACTAACACCACCTGGAAAGCCCTATTTGTACTCTATGCAGAGCTAAAGCAGGCCCAACCAGATTTTAGAGTCTGTCATAGTTAATGTTTGATTTAGCTAATTGCATTACTTATAGACATAATCAGATATGGGAATGGAGAATTAAACATGGAAATTCAGCCTGTGAAATGGGTCTAATTATCATGAAAGCCGTCTACTTGGACTTTCTGCTCCTGCCGTCATGGAAGTCCCCATACGGCCCCAGCAACAGATCAGTTCACACGGCAGTGTGTTGGGAGATGTTAGTGTCACTGAAGAAGCAAGTCTTCGTGAGCTGTACGTCGACCGTGACTCATCCTATCATTTCCTTCTACCACGTAAGAAAGTGAGTTCAATAGAAAATTAACTCCTCCTGGGAATAGCAACAAAAATTAAAACCACATCCCTCCACCCCCCGCCGTGGTTCCTGCTAATTCGAGTAGGGGGATGAACTTTTACCTGCAGAAATTAGACAATTTCTCTTCTTCCCTCTTTCACTACGTATATTTACCTCCAAAACTAGCCCCTGATGTTAGCTGGGGATGTCCATCACAGGTACCAGCTGGGCTTAGCTAGTGATAGTATACACAAAGCGTGTCATTCTCTTATACTGCTTTGAATTCCTAAATGTAATAGTTATGACAACTGCAATTGACACAAAAGAAATCTAGTATAAGCGTCATCACCTTTTCTACTATGAATTGCATTAATTTAAAACACTTCTGGGAATTCCCTGGTGATCCACCAGTCAGGACTTCATGCTGCCACTGCAGGAGGCACAGGTTTGATCCCTGGTTGGAGAGCTAAGATCCTGCAAGTTGGGGCAAAAAAAAAAAAATAGAAAAGCAAAAAACCAAAACAAAAAAAGTAAAACATTTCTAATATCTATATTCCAATGAGAAATCTTTCAAGTTCAGTATTTTGCACAAAGTTCATTTGGAAATTTGAAGGGCACTGTACACAGGATGTCATGAAATGGTTTGGAGGAAACTGTGTTTTCATATGGGATTTCCCTAGTGGCTCAGATGATAAAGAATCCTCCTGTCATGCAGGAGACCTGGGTTCAATCCCTGGGTTGGAAAGATTCCCCTGGAGAAGGGAATGGCTACTCACTCCAGTATTCTTGCCTCCATATGTACATAAAATGAAATTTACCTATTAAGAACTGCAAACTCAAGAGAGTTCCCAGGAACAAGAATCTCAACACAGAGTCAGGCTATCAGCTTATATAATTTTCTATATTGCCTATGGCAGTTACCAATAGTTGTAGAACTGGAAACTAGTGCAAAAAAAATGGAAGCATTAACAAAAAAGCAGAGTGGGTAAATTGAATTTGTTAAATAGTGAATGCCGAGAAAGGAACACTTTCCTATCTCTTTACAAGCTCTCCAATTTTTTCCCCAAAGCATGAGATTTGAGTGCCCTTAGATAGTATTATTGTTTGGTTTGCAGAGCTAGAAAATACTCCTGGGATCCCCATTTGAAAAATGTGGTTGTTGACATTTAAATGACTCTGTTATGATTTGACCTGGAAAATTATGGTCAGATCTGTACACTTTATTACCAGAAGAATGTGACCAAATTAAAGGGAATTTGGAAAAGACTAAAGTAAATGATTAAAAAAGAAAATAAGAGGGGAAACATTACAATTGTACTACCAGAGTGGGAAATAGAGATTTAGAAATCCTGTGTCTGAGGAATGAATGGAGGTAACATTGAGATTATGTTCTGTGTCACAAAATAAATACAACAAAATAATGAGATTAAAGATAACCAACATTCCTGTTTTTAAAACATCCATTTTACAAGATATTTAAAATTTTGTAAAATATTATTTTTCTCAAAATATTAAGTACTTACAGTAAGCCCTGTAAAAAAAAAAAAAAAAACATTTTTATTTATTTATTTGGCTGCTCCCAGTCTTAGTTGCAGCACATGGGGTTTTTAGTAGCTGCATGTGGGATCTAGTTCCCTGACCAGGGATCGAACCCAGGCCCCCGCATTGGGAGCTCTGAGTCTCAACCACTGGACCACCAGGGAAGCCCCAGTAAGCCCTTTTTTAAAACAAAACAAAGCAAAGCAAACCACAATGACACTTAGACTTAAAGAATGTAATCTGCTACTGCTATATTTAAAACAGATGACCAACACAGACCTACTGTAGAGCACAGGGAACTCTGCTCAATGTTATGTGGCAGGCTGGATGAGAGGAATTTGGGGGAGGATGGATACATGTATATGTATGGCCGAGTTCCTTTACTGTATACCCGAAACTATCACAATATTGTTAATTGGCTATACTCCATATAAAATAAAAAGTTAAAAAAAGAATTTAACTTGCTCATAATAAAGAGCTACTTTTCTTACTCTCTCAAGAAAAATGTATTTGTCCTGAAAATACTTGCTAATGTGAAAACCATGTAATAAATTTGATACTTTATTTGCTCATTTAAATAATAAGGCACATTATGTAATATATCTTGGGGCCTCATCATATATTGAAAATCTATAGCTATATCATGTAATAAATACTAACATTATTTAATACTTAGACTACTTATTGCTTCATCCATAATTATGATTTAGAGAATTAAAATTCTAACAAGAATTATGTCTGAATGAAAACTTACTTGACAATGTCAGAGTAAGTAATTTCTATACAAAGCACTACATTTTCCCCTTAAATTTATAGATTTAGCCAAGTTTTTGGTATTCCTATTGATATTCCTTCCCTCTTTCCTTCCTATTACACTTTATGAACAATTTTATATCTGTCACAGCTAGTGTGACAGATTTAGTACTAAAAAATATGTAATAATTTCTTCTGCAACTTAGGTTAGTCCTGAGAAAGTGGCATGGAAATGATAAAATTAGGAAAGGTAGAATCACTGCTAACCACATCTTCTCTCTGACATCCCTGCCTTCTTCCTTCTTGGTGGTCATCACTGCCTCTAGAACCTTCATCTAGATCCAGATGACTCCCAAAGTCATCTTTTCTAATCCTTGATAATTGCAATTAGTGTTACATTTCCGACTGCCTCTTGGAGCCTTCCAGTTGGATATTATGCCATTGCCTCAAGTAAATTTATCTGAAACAGTTCCTCCTCTTGATTCCCAGTCCTGAAAATTACCTCTGTTCTTCCATTGTCCTGCATCAAAGCTTTTGCACGTATCTTTTTTATTAATTGGGGTATAGTTGCTTTAGGGGCTTCCCTGGTGGTTCATTGGTAAAGAATCCACCTGCCAATGCAGGAGATGAGGGTTCAGTCCCGGGTCAGGAAGAACCCCTGGCGAAGGAAATGGCATCCCACTCCAGTATTCTTGCCTGGGAAATCCCATGTATGGAGGAGCCTGGTAGGCTACAGTCCAAGGAGTCACTGGGGAGTCAGACATCACTTATCAACCAAACAACAAAAACATAGTTGCTTCATAGTGTTGTGTTCATTTCTGCTGTAGAATTAAGTGAATCAATTAGTATATAAGTATATTCAGTGTGTGTGACAGTCTCTAGGTCCATCCACATCACTACAAATGACCCAATTTCATTCCCTTTTACGGCTGATTAATACTCCACCCTGTATGTATATGCCACATCTTCTCCATCCATTCATTTATCAGTGGACCCTTATATTGGATCCATGTCTTGGCTATTACAAATCATGCTACAGTGAAATACCTCACACAAGTCAGAATGGCCATCGTCAAAAACGTCTACAAATACTAAATGCTAGAGAGGGTGTGGAGAAAAGGGAACTCTCTTGCACTGTTGGTAGGAATGTAAATTGGTACAGCCACTATGGAGAGTAGTATGGAGGTTCCTTAAAAAAAACAACCTAAAAATAGAACTGCCATATCACCCAGCAATCCCACTCCTGGGCATGTAGCCTGAGAAAATCATAATTCAAAAAGACCCCAGCAGGCTGGTGTTCATGGCAGGCATCTTAACTCATTGCTTTCTCCTTCCCAGTTCAGTTACCAAGTCCTCTGACTTTTATTTCATAAAGTCTCTTAACCCAGTGTCACAGGTGCACACACACATGTACACACACGCACACATATGCACACACATAGTTTACCTCATTCCCACAATCCCCTCCAGTGTGGATGGTTCTCTTCTCACTATCACCTTCCCAAAACATGCCCATCATTCCATCACACCTGGCTTTAAAAACAATTCCCTTCTGTCAAATAAACCCTCAGTCCCTTACCCTGAGGTTCAAACTTTTCCCTGACTTGACTCCAGCCCATATTTCCGCCCTCACTGCTCACTCATAGTCTTGTCTTCACCATCCTTCAAAGCAAGCTTGCATTCCCAAGTCTACACTTTGAACCGCACCGCATTCTTATTTTGCAATACTCTCTCTTTCCTACTCCCTCAATCAGAATTCCAAAAATAATAATCATCACCAAACTAATAATCCTAATCTCACTCCCTGAAGTTTTCCTTGACTCTTTTAGGCAGGAGAGGTTTTGTTCTCTCTTCACCTATATCACAGTATCTGCTACTCATTTATCTTAGATAATGGTAGTGTTTAGCACTTAGAACAACATACTCTTTTCTGAAAAAACTGAAAGTGGTTAGTCACTCAGTCATGTCTGACTCTCTGCAACTCCATGGACTGTAGCCCACCAGGCTCCTCTGTCCATGGAATTCTCCAGGCAAGAATACTGGAGTAGGTAGCCATTCTCTTCTTCAGGGGGTCTTCCTGACCCAGGGATTGAACCTAGATCTGCATTGCAGGAAGATTCTTTATCATCCGGGCCACACTCTTTTCTACTATATATTATATTGAATGTCTAATAAGTGTTAAATGCTATCTCATCATTGCTTTTTATAGAGCATTACAAAGGTCATCTGTTTCTCTGATAAGATGATCAGCGACTTGAGAGAAATTCAGTAAAGAAAAAATGAAAAACCACATACTTTGAAATTACAATCACTAGGAAGTTCAAAACAAACTCAAGATGTCGCTGTGAGAGTGGGCAGGTTACGTAGCTTCTCTAAGCCTCAGGTCCCTTTTTTGTGAAAAAAAGAAAAGGATACACCTATCTTGCAAGCTTGTTTTAAAGCCTCATTAAACTTATATATGTAGAGATATCAACCCAGAAGGCACTGAAGATATGTGTGTTCTTCCTTTCCCCATATGCCCTCTAAAAATCTTACTACTCACAGTGGGGACTTTGTCAAAATTAATTGATCACAAAAAATTTGTAGCAATTTACATGTTTAATATTTCTTAGGAAAAAAACCTTTTTTCCTCCCTAGAGCAAAAGCATACATGAGAGATTAGAGAATAGGGTTGACAATGTAGGTTGGTACAAGACAGAGGAAAACCTGGACTGTCACGCCATGGGCTATTTTCCACACTTAAACTGAAACAAGACATGCTGAAATATATTCACCCAAGAGTCATGTGAACTGTTATTCTCTTTTTAATTGGCCCTCATTGCAATATGTGGGAAACAGCTGGAAGGGAACACAGATAGATGCTAGATATTTGTAAAAGCATGAATTCCCTTTCAGAAGACTGGGCTAATGTTCTGATCTTGATAATGAATAGCTGTGTGACCCTAGGGAAACCCTTTACCTCTCTGGGCCTCTGTTTTCTCATATGTAAATTTGAATTAATAATTCCTTTCTCATGGAATGTCTTTGAGGCTTAAATGAGATTAAATATATAATATATAATTTATAAGATGTGATGTATTGCATGTATATAAAATATTAAAATGACATATATGTTCTGTTTGATAGGTAATAGTATCATTAGAGTTAGATTTAATGAGATATACATGATTTGTAACTCTCCACACACAAAAAATTAAGATGCCAGTCTATGTTTATGGGAGTTTCCCTGATGGCTCAACAGATAAAGAATCCGCCTGCAATGCGGGAGATGTGGGTTTGATCCCTGGACTGGGAAGATCTCCTGGAGGAAGAAATAGCAATCCACTCCATTATTCTTGCCTGAGAAATCCCATAGACAGAGGAGCCTGGTGGGCTATGGTCTGTGGGGTCGCAAAGAGTCGGACACAACTGACTGACTGAGCATTATGTTTGTGGTGAAATGGGTGTTTAATAGTAACGATGCAGTTGAATCCCATTTTAGAGAAGGGCTACAGCTACAAAGAAAACAACAGGACCAAAGGCAGTGATCCCTATAAGATGGCTCATTCAACTGTTCTTTGTCCTTTTCTTCTTTTTCTGGTCTCAGTGCTGCCAGATTTCAAAAGAAGGCTGAAATTCTATAAAACAAAATAATGTAATTTGACTGTTTACTAAATATATAAGACAACATCGACTGTTGGAAAAAAGTAATAGCATTACATCAAGTTAAATTAAATCCAGTAGGCAGAAAATTCAATAGAATGTTGCAAAACAAAAGCAAGCATTTTGCTTTGAGCCCTAAAGAGCAGCAAGGGAATGGTAGTTCAGAAGTCCCTGTGTAGAAGTGTTGCCTTGTGTTTCTATATTCGGGTGTGGGAAGAGTTGACAGTGGTACCCTGGCTGCCTGAGCAGCTAGGATGTTGGATGCAAAGGCAATCAGACCCCCAAATCTTCTGTGACTTTAAGGGGCATAGATAATTCAATACAAATTTGTAAATTAGCCATCTGAAATTACCTACAAATTATAAACAGAATTAAGACACAAACAATGATCAGTAATATTGTTTATGTTTCTTGATATCATTTAAGGGACATTCGTCACTGACTTTTTGGTTACAGAAAAGATTATGTTTCTTTGGTAACAATAAGTAACAGAAGCAGACTTGTAGACAGAAATAAGCTTATAAAAGTCTGGATTGTACAGTTGATTATGTACACAGAATGTTTAGCAGACAACTCAACTAAGGTGATATCACTAGCTTTCTTTTCACCTAAAATCAGCTCAGAGTATAAGGACATGAAGAAAGTTTACTTAAAAGTCTCACTTTTATTATATATTTGAATTATTTCTGATTTGTATTTAAGCCTTCAGGCTTGGTAATCTTCCCATGTAAGGTAAGAAAATGAAAAATTGAAACACATACCACTTTTAATTAAAATTCTAGTATCAAAAGATATTGAGCAGTCTCCCTTGATAAAATCAGCCCCAACTATGCTTTTGTCTTTACAGTTAGTGATTAGTTTCATGCTATTTTTTATGTTAGGATCTATAGTGTTTGATTAGGGAGTAAGACTTCACTATTTCCAGGTCGTAACATAGCATAAAAATAAACAAGTATCCACATAGGATGCAAATTCCTTATTAGAATAATTATAGAAGACCCTGTCTTGATAATTTAATTGGCATGGCCAATTAGTTGCAAAAATCTAAAGATTGTAAGAATGAGTTATTTTTAAACACCATAACTAATCCTTAGATTTCTTAACAGATCAAGTGTCTATAATTTAAGTTTGAAGCTTTGTCTGTAGTTGAAAATTCAAGGGAAAAGGCCCTGTGGAATTTCTTAGGTCCTCAATTGTTGTTGTTTAATCACTAAATTGTGTCCAACTCTTTTGTGACCCCATGGACTGTAGCCTGCCAAGCTCCTCTGCCATGGAATTTTCCAGGCAAGATTACTACAGTGGCTTACCGTATCCTTCTCACAGAGGATCTTTCCTATCCAGGGATCGAACCTGCATCTCCTGCATTGGCAGGTGGGCTCTTTACCATTGAGCCGTCAGGGAAGCCCACGTCCTCAATCAGTGTGTCTTATTTTAAGGACACGTGCTAAGTTGCTAAGAGCTTTCCAGTATCAGCTGTCACTAGACTTTTCACTGACAAAGAGACTTCAGGCTTCTAAGTAAAAATGATTTTCAACCTAGAATTCTATACTTGGCTAAACTATGAATAAAATCTGAGGGAAATTGAAGAGATGTTTAGACTTTCAAGGACTCAATATCTTCTTTTCATTCATTATTTAAAATACAGTCTAAGTTTCATTAGATCCCATTTGTTTAGTTTTTCTTTTATTTCCAATATTCTGGGAGGTGGGTCATAGAGGATCTTGCTGTGATTTATGTCGGAGAGTGTTTTGCCTATGTTCTCCTCTAGGAGTTTTATAGTTTCTGGTCTTACATTTAGATCTTTAATCCATTTTGAGTTTATTTTTGTGTATGGTGTTAGAAAGTGTTCTAGTTTCATTCTTTTGCAAGTGGTTGACCAGTTTTCCCAGCACCACTTGTTAAAGAGGTTGTCTTTTTTCCATTGTATATCCTTGCCTCCTTTGTCAAAGATAAGGTGTCCATAGGTTCGTGGATTTATCTCTGGGCTTTCTATTCTGTTCCATTGGTCTATATTTCTGTCTTTGTGCCAGTACCACACTGTCTTGATGACTGTGGCTTTGTAGTAGAGTCTGAAGTCAGGCAGGTTGATTCCTCCAGTTCCATTCTTCTTTCTCAAGATTACTTTGGCTATTCGAGGTTTTTTGTATTTCCATACAAATAATAGCAAATGAAGAAACAGACAAAGGATTAATCTCAAAAATATACAAGCAACTCCTGCAGCTCAATTCCAGAAAAATAAATGACCCAATCAAAAAATGGGCCAGAGAACTAAACAGACATTTCTCCAAAGAAGACATACAGATGGCTAACAAACACATGAAAAGGTGCTCAACATCACTCATTATTAGAGAAATGCAAATCAAAACCACAATGAGGTACCATTACACACCAGTCAGGATGGCTGCTATCCAAAAGTCTACAAGCAATAAATGCTGGAGAGGGTGTGGAGAAAAGGGAACCCTCTTACACTGTTGGTGGGAATGCAAACTAGTACAGCCACTATGGAAAACAGTGTGGAGATTCCTTAAAAAACTGGAAATAGAACTGCCATATGACCCAGGAATACCACTTCTGGGCATACACACTGAGGAAACCAGATCTGAAAGAGACACGTGCACCCCAATGTTCATCGCAGCACTGTTTATAATAGCCAGGACATGGAAGCAACCTAGATGCCCATCAGCAGATGAATGGATAAGGAAGCTGTGGTACATATACACCATGGAATTTTACTCAGCCGTCAAAAAGAATTCATTTGAACCAGTCCTAATGAGATGGATGAAACTGGAGCCCCTTATACAGAGTGAAGTAAGCCAGAAAGATAAAGAACATTACAGCATACTAACACATATATATGGAATTTAGAAAGATGGTAACGATAACCCTATATGCAAAACAGAAAAAGAGACACAGAAATACAGAACAGACTTTTGAACTCTGTGGGAGAAGGTGAGGGTGGGATGTTTCAAAAGAACAGCATGTATACTATCTATGGTGAAACAGATCACCAGCCCAGGTGGGATGCACGAGACAAGTGCTCCAGCCTGGTGCACTGGGAAGACCCAGAGGAATCGGGTGGAGAGGGAGATGGGAGGGGGGATCGGGATGGGGAATAAGTGTAAATCTATGGCTGATTCATATCAATGTATGACAAAACCCACTGAAATGTTGTGAAGCAATTAGCCCCCAACTAATAAAAAAATTAAAAAAAAAAATACAGTCTAAGAAACTTTATTTTTTCAATATTATTATAATTTTTTTCAACTTCAAACTTTTTTGATTGAATTTCATTATTCTCTCTCTATATATATATGTACATTGACATACACATATGATGTAATACTGTACATCATACATCCATTTGATGTACAGTATTATTCAAGTATGGATGTGAGAGTTGAACTATAAAGAAAGCTGACTGCCAAAAATGATACTTTTGAACTGTGGTGTTAGAGAAAACTCTTGAGAATCCCTTGGACTGCAAGGAGATCAAACCAGTCAATATTGAAAGAAATTAGTCCTGAATATTAATTGGAAGGACTGATGCTGAAACTGAAACTCCAATACTTTGACCACCTGATGCGAAGAACTGACTAATTTGAAAAGATCCTGCTGCTGGGAAAGATTGAAGGCAGGAGGAGAATGGGTTGACAGAGGATGAGATGGTTGGATGGCATCACCGACTTGATGGACATGAGTTTGAGCAAGCTCCGGGAGTTGATAAAGGACAGGGAAGCCTGGCGTGCTGCAGTCCATGGGGGTTGCAAAGAGTTGGACACAATTGAGAGACTGAACTGAACTGATTATACAAGTTACAAGTATAGAATATAATGATTCTCAATTTTTAAAGGTAATACTCCATCTATAGTTATCATAAAATATTGGCCATATTCCCTGCATTGTACAATATAACTTTATAGTTTATTTTATACCTGTTAGTTTCTACCTCTTAATCCCCTGCTCCTATATTGCCCCTACCCTCTTCCCTCTTGTTTTCAAAATCTATCTGTGTTGTAACATGTATTGAAAGGTCTCTTCTTTTAATGGATGACTAATATGCCATTGTATGTATATTACACATTTTGTTTATCTGTTCATCTGTTAATCTATATTTAGGTTGTTTCTACCTGTTGGTTGCTGTGAATAATGCTGCTGTGAACACTGGTATACAAACATCTATTCAAAGCCCTGCTTTCAGTTCTTTTTGATAATAACTCAGGAGTGAAATTCGTGGATCATATGGTAGCTCTATGTTTAATTTTTTTTCAGGAACTGCCATATTGTTCTTCATAGCAGCTGCATTATTTTACATTACCACTAGCAATGCACAAAGAATTTCTCCAATCCTTGCTAACATGTGTTATTTTCTGTTTGTTTGTTGTGTGTTTCTTTACAATAGTCATCCAAGTGGATGTGAAGTGGTATCACATTGAGGTTTTGATTTTCATTTCCCAATAATTAGTGATATTGAGCATCTTTTCATGTGCTTACTGGCCGTTTGTATATTTCCTTTACAGAAATGTTGGTTCAAGTCCTTTGCCCATTTTTAATTTGGCTTTTTGTTGTTGAGTTGTAAGAGTTATTTACATATTCTGTATATTAATACCTTCTCAGGTGATATGTACATGTTTTCCCATCCTAGTAACTGCTTTTTCAATCCCTTGATAGTGTCCTCTGGTGGCATAAAGCTTTTTATTTTGGTGAATTCTAATTTATTTTTTCTTTCATTGCCTATGTTTTTGGTGTCCTACCCAAGAAATCATTTCCAAGCTCAATCTGATGAAGCATTCCCTGTATTTTTTCTTCTAAGAATTTTATAGTTCAGGCATTTGATCCATGTTGAGTTATTTTTTGCATGTGTGTAAGGTTAAGGTTAAATTTCATTCTTTAAAATGAGCATATCCAGTGTTCCTAGAATCATTGATTGAAAAGACTATCCTTTCTTCATTGAATGCTCTTGGCACCCTTGTTAAAAACCATTTGACCATATATGTAAAGGGGGGAGCTCTCTCTTCTTATTCCATTGGTCTTGATGTCTGTTCTTATTATGCTCATCAATTCTTAAACAGTTGCTTAAAGATGTGTTTCAACTAAACTAAAAAAAAATAAAAAAGGACAAGATAAGCCTTTAGGAGACAGAAGTGCCTAACCAGAATAACAATTGTGTACAATCCCCAAGTGGTAGTTATACTGAGACCTAAAGAGTAACCAGTACACATCTGAGCAAGAGGTCAGAGATTTCCCAGTGCAGATCTTAGGGACAGAAGGAGATTCAGTTGATTATATAGAATTAGAGTTCTGACCAGCTTGAGAATATAGTAAAGACAAGTGATATGGTAGGGCAGAGAAAGGAAGAGCTATTTAAACTTAACTGTAGGAAGGTTTCCTTTGAATGGCACAGCAGCAGTGATGTGACATGGATCTAAGAGGAAGGAATGTAACCCAGTCCCACAACTGGATTTTACAGGAAACAGAATTTACATATTCATAATACTATAAACTTTGAGTTGTAAAGCAGTATCCCCATACCCATTTGCCTTGGCTAAAATAAGGCAAAAGATGACTACTTAAGACCTTTGAGCTTAGTTGGAGAACAGCAGGAAAACCACAGACAAGGAAACTGCTTATTGACCACCTCCTTGCATTGAACATCACACAGGTATTTTGAGGGACTAGATGACCAATCAGTGAACTTTAGACATTAGGGACCAAAAAAATCCACCACATGTAACAATACCCAGAACCTTCCAAATCTGCACAGTGACCTGTGAAGACAGTCGTGCCTGTGCAGAAGACCCTTGAAACTTCCCTTTACCCTTCCCCTATCTTTACTCAACTCCAACACCTTCCAGTCCCCTCTTTGATGAGAAATACCCCACTCAAAAGCCAGTCAAGAAGACAGAGCTGAACTTTGCCTCCTGTCTCCTTGCTTGGCTGCCCCACAATAAAGCCTTTCCCCCCTGTTCTTTCCCTTGAGCAGAGGGCCTACTTGCTCGGATACAGTTGTTCACTAAAATTTCAATTTAAAATTTCACCCATAAATGATTGACATATATATATATATATACTACATGTAAAATAGATAACTAATAAGAACCTACTGTAAAGCCCAGGGAACTCTACCCAATACTCTATGACCTAAATGGGAAAATCTTAAAAAGAGTGGATATATGTATATGTGCAACTGAGTCACCTTGCTGTACAGAGAAAACTAATACAACATTGTAAATCCGCTACACTGCAATAAAAATTTAAAAAATAAGCCATAAACAAATCAGCGATTTAATTGTATTCCAAGAAAGAATGTAAAGTTTATCCACCTTGACAACATAAAAAGTAAAAAATTTGGAGATGGGGTTGGAGTTGAAGAGGTAGAAAGCCTGTATATCAGTGTCTTGATGTTTATAGGGAGGGGTCAAGAGGTGTTGGCTGTGGCTTTTGGACCAGCAGGTGGAGGTTTAACAAGCTGTTGATGGGGATGGGGAATACATGTAAATCTATGGCTGATTCATATCAATGTATGACAAAACCCACTGAAAAAAAAAATAAATAAATAAAGGAAAAAAAAACAAACAAAACAAACAAACAAAAAAAATTGCAGAGGTGGGTCTTCCTTGGTGGACCAGTGGTTAAGACTTTATCTTCCAATGCAGGGGTTGTGAGTTTGATCCCTAGTCTGGAAGCTAAGATCCCACATGCCTCAAGGGAAAAAAACCCAAAACAAAGAACAGAAACAAATTATAACAAATTCAACAAAGACTTTAAAAATGGTCCACATCAAAAAACTTTATAAAAAATAAAAAAAAATAAAACTGCAGAGATGTCTAATAGAGTTATAAATAGTGATAAAACATGAGGAGGTAAGGAAAAAAGGAAGGTGAAGTAGGGAGATGCAAAGGAGGTAAACCCTCATCTTTCAGTAGCAAGTCAGAAGATACCATCTAAGAAAGCTGTAAAAACACAAAGACTAATGAGCAAGTTAAAAGACTGTTGAGGCATCCCAAAGGGACTAGAAACAAGTATTTTTAAAGTTTTGCCTCTAAAGAGTAAACGAGTGGGTTGTAAAGATGGAGCAGCAAAGTCTTCTTTTCATTATAAGCCCTACTGTTTGATGATTTAACCACATGTATATCTTGCTTTGATAGTATAAAGTAAAATACAAAATATAATTCAACTTCCCAGGCAGTCCAGTGATTAAGACATCCCCTTCTGATGCAGGGAATACAGGTTCAATCCCTGGTAGGGGAGCTTAGATCCCATTTGACTCTTGGCAAAAAATCAAAACATAAAACAAATAATATTGTAACAAATTCAATAAAGACTTTAAAAATGGTCCACATCAAAAAAATCTTTAAAAAATGCAATGCCAAATGAAAAGAAAATAGATCAGATTAAAAATCATAAATCAGAATAATTTGAAGTACTGATTTGATTACAAAATATTGTTTAATTTACTAAAGATTCAGTGATGGGCATCTTTAAGCAATGAGGGTGCCGTTTATATATTTCATTGTTAGTCCTGACCTGCTTGATGAAGATGGTCTTCAAGCTGAAGTGATAGAAGTAGGCTATTAAAGATTCATCTTAAAGTGTGTCTGAAATGAAAATGTAAATCATTTGTTTAAATGAGTTTCTTAAAAAATTCAGTTCATGAATAGCTTATTTGTAAAGGGAAGGCAATTAAAAATGCTGAGATTATGTTTGAGTCTATTATTATAGCAAAGTTTCACTGATTTAGAACCCAAGTATCTGACCCCTTAATCTATCATGGAAAACACACCAGAATCAGAGTATAAGTGATGAAATTATTTATTTATTTGACTGCATCAGGTCTTAGTTGCCGCTCTGCTTACTTTCCCTGCCACGTGTGGGATCTTAGTTCCCCAGCCAGGGATTGAACCTGCGTCCCCTGCATTGGAAGGAGGATTCTCAACCACTGGACCACCAGAGAAAATTCTTTTTCACCTTTCGACAAAATTCTTAAGAGACAAAACCTCCATGTCTCAGTATTTTACGAAGACAGCTTCTCATCTCCCTTTAGTTAGATATATTCATAGATATTGATATTAATATTGACACACAATCCTAAATTTGAAGAGAGGTTAGCTTTCCTGGTGGCTCAGACAGTAAAGAATCTGCTTGCAATGCAGGAGACCCTGCATCCAGGTTGGGAGGATCCCCTGGAGAAGGGATAGGCTCCCCACTCCAGTATTCTTTGGCTTCCCTTGTGGCTCAGCTGTTAAAGAATCCGCCTGCAATGTGGGAGACCTGGGTTCATTCCCTGGGTTGGGAAGATCCCTGGAGAAGGGAAAGGCTACCCATTCCAGTATCCTGGCCTGGAGAATTCCATGGATTATACAGACCATTGGGTCACAAAGAGTCGACTGAGCGACTTTCACTTTCACATACATTTTTTAATCCAGAAATCTCATTTCTGGGAATTTATCTGACAGAAATAAAAGTGCAGCAATTCATTATAGAATTTTAGTTGCAGTTTCTTCCAAACAAACAGCAAACAAACAAAACAACTCCTAGAAATCTAATCAGTCTGAACATCAGTAGAGAAAATTATGATACGCCCTTGAAAATAAAGTGAAAGTCACTCAGGCATGTCTGACTCTTTGCCACCCCATGGACTATATAGTACATGGAATTCTCCAGGCCAGAATACTGGAGTGGGTAGCCTTTCCCTTCTCCAGGGGATCTTCCCAATCCAGGGATGGAACCCAGGTCTCCTGCATTGTAGTCAGATTCTTTGCCAGCTGAGCTACTGGGTAAGCCCATGATACATTCATACTGGGAAAAAAAACAAATCCATGTGTGGTTACTTAGAAAAAATTATCCACAATATACTGAGTCAAATATACAGTTTCAGAAAATATTTATATTATGTACAACTTTTAAAAATATATGTATATATTCTTGCACAAGCAAAATAAAAATATAGAAAGATAATATTGCCAGAAAAGAGGGATAGAAGAATAATTTTGCTTTATATACTTCTGAGTTATTTGAATTGTTTTTATTTTAAAATTAGTAATTTTAATATATGGAAAAGTACAGAAACTGTAACAGACACCTGTCTACCCATCACTTAGGTATATCAAATGTCAATATTTTGACATATTTGCTCCAGCTCTCTTTTTACAAAAAGAATAAAGTGTCATAGATAGAGCTGAAGCCATTTCACCCACATCTCAGTTCCCACTCTTCCTCCCACTATCCCCAGAGGTAACCATTATCTTAATGTGGGAAGGAATCTTCCCTGTGTATGACTTTTTTTCCTTTGCCCATCCCCTGCTAGCTCTGTCTGTTTTTAATCAGTATATATGTTTCTATTAATCATGCTTTTGCCTTAGAGAGCTTCAGTTCATCAGTGTTAGGATATCTGTGAATGATTTTGTAATTTACTTGTGCAAAGATGCATTCATAAACAATCAAGGTCTCTTTTTGTGAGTATAAGTTAAAATAAATGGCATCATTTTTCTGTCATTGCCTGCTACTTGCTTTTTATATTCAGCATTCCTTTCCAGCATTGTCCATGTTGATGTAGTTAATTTATTTTAATTGCTTATAATGTTCTAATATACAACCTTACCAACATTTATTTGTTCTGTCATTGATGGAGATAAATGATGTCATGCATATTATTTATATCTTCCTTTTTAAGCATTTTTAATTGAAGTATAGTTAATTTACAAAGTTGTGTTAGTTCCAGATGTACAGCAAATGATTCAGTTATTTATATATATTTACTTGGGGTTTCCCAGGTGACTCAGTGGTAAAGAATCTGCTTGCCAATGCAGGAAATGTGGGTTCAATTCCTGGGTCTGGGAGATCCCCTGGAGAAGGAAATGGCAACCCACTCCAGTCTTCTTGCCTGGGAAATCTCATAGACAGAGGAGCCTGGCAGGCTATAGTCCTTGGGGTCCCAAAAGAGTTTGATAGGGTCGAGCAACTGAGCACGCATGTGTATGTGTGTGTGTATATATGTGTATATATATATATATATCTCCTTTTTCAGATTATTTTCCATTATAGATTGTTACAAGATATTGAATGTAGTTCCCTGTGCTATACAGTAGGTCCTTGTTGTTTATATATTTTATATATAGTAGTATATATAGGTTAAGCCTAAACTCCCAGTTTATCCTACCCTTTTCTGCTTTGGTCACCATAAGTTTTGTGTCTATGAGTCTATACCTGTTTTATAAATAACTTCATTTCTATCTCTTTTCCACATAAAAAGGATATTGTGTGATATATATACATATCATATGATATATACATATTCCTCTGTCTGTCTCATTTCACTTAATACAATAATCTCTTTATGCATGAGATTATGTGCATGTTCTTATGTGCATGTTCCAGGGTCCTCTCTAGGTTTGTAGCTAAAAGTGGAGTTGAAGAACCATAGAGCCTTTCTATTGGACTGATCAACTTTTTTTTAAATTCCTCACCTTTTTATCTCTCGACTGCTTTAGTGTTATAGATTCTTTTCTTATTGATTTAGTAATTATCCTTAAATTTTTAACATGCAGGTTTGACTCTAAAAAACTAATAATAATCAAAAGGTCTGACTTCATTTTGAACAATAGAAGCATCTTAGAACGCATGGACTTGAATTACTGTGCTTCCTATCTTCCTGTCATGGCTGTGAAATATTTTAGCTTCACATTCTTTTTAAATCTTTTAACTTCAAATTAGTCTTTGCTCTTGTTCTTACAGTTAATGTTTATTTAGATTTATCCAGATGTTTCCTAATGTCTTTTGTTTTTCTGTGCTCCATATAGATCCTAGTCCTTTCATGATCAATATACCTATTCCTACAATAGTGCTCATTTCATATGCTAGCAAGGTAATGCTCAAAATCCTTCAAGCTAGGCTTCAACAATACATGAACCAAGAACTTTCAGATATACAGCTGGATTTAGAAAAGGTAGAGGAATCAGAGATCAAATTGCCAACACAGAAAAAGCAAGGGAATTCCAGAAAAACATCTACTTCTGTTTCATTCACTATGCTAAAGCTTTTGACTGGGTGGGTCACAACAAACTGAAAAATTCTTAAAGAGATAGTAATACCAGGTCACCTTACCTGCCTCCTGAGAAACCTGTATGTAGATCAAGAACTGGACATGGAACAACATGGAACAACAGACTGGTTCAAAATTGGGAAAGGAGTTCATCAAGGTTATATATTGTCACCCTCCATATTTAACTTATGTGCAGAGTACATCATGTGAAATGCCAGGCTGGGTGAATCACAAACTGGAATCAAGATTGCTGGGAGAAATATCATCAACCTAAGATATGCAGAGGATACTATCTAATGGCAGAAAGTGAAGAGGAACTTAAAAGCCTCTTGATGAAGGTTAAAGAGGAGAGTCAAAAAGCTGACTTGAAACTCAGCATTCAAAAAACTAACATCATGACATCTGGTCTCATCACTTCATGGCAAATAGGTGGGGGGAAAGTGGAAACAGTGACATATTTCATTTTCTTGGGCTCCATAATCACTCCCTAATAGCTCAGTTGGTAAGAGCCTAATGACATCCACAAACAGTGCAGGAGACCCCAGTTCGATTCCTGGGTCAGGAAGACTCCCTGGAGAAGGGATGGGCTACCCACTCCAGTATTCTTGGGTTTCCCCTGTGGCTCAGCTGGTAAAGAATCCACCTGGAATGTGGTAGACTTGGGTTCAATCCCTGGATTGGGAAGATCCCCTGGAGAACGGAAAGGCTAACCCACTCCAGTATTCTTGCCTGGAGAATTCCATGGACAGAGGAGCCTGGCGGGTTATAGTCCATGGGGTCACAAAGAGTTGGACATGGTCAATCAGACACGACTGAATGACTAACACTTTCACTTTCTTCTTTTCCCCACTATATCTTTATCTCTCAGTTTTATAGAAATGCAGAAGCCAATACCCCTACAAGTGTGTCATGTTTGCCTAATGACATTTTTATATCTGTTGAAATAAGAGAGGGAGAATGAAAGCAAAGAGCTCCAGTTCTGAAAAGAAGATCAAAGTAATAAGCCAGAAAGGTATGTAATCACCTAGCTGCTCCTATGTATTAGTATTTACATGTATATATATATATATATACACACACACACATATACACACACACATCTATGGGTATAAATATTTATGTTTATATGAATATGTTTCCTATGTGTATGTGTGTGAGGAGCATGAATATAAGGAAAGACCATTTATTCCCACACTCGTTTTTCTAATACCATCCCAGGTGGCACTAGTAGTAAAAACCTGTCTGTCAATGCAAGAGATGTAAAAGATGAGGGTTCAATCCCTGGCATGACAACCCACTCCAGTATTCTTGCTTGGAGACTCCCATGGACAGAGGAGCTTGGCAGGCTACAGTCCATAGGGTCTCAAAGAGTTGGACATGACTGAGCAACTAACACTTTCACTTTTTTATGCTCTAGTTCATATCATACATTCTGCTTAGGTCCTTTGCATTATGTACTGATGGGCTGTTTCTTTAAATAACCTGAAGTCCACAATTTATTTAGATTTCCTTAGTTTTTACCTGATGTCCCTTTTCTGTTTCAGGAGTCCATGCTGGATGCTACACTACATTTAGATGTCAGATTCCTCTGGGTTGGACATTTTCTCAGACTTCCTTTATTTTTGTTGATTTTGAAAATTTTGAGGTGTACTGGCCATGCATTTAGTACAATGTACCACTGTTGGGATTTTTTCTGGTGTTTTTCTCATCATTAATGTGAGGTTATAAGTTTTGGGGAAGAATACAGAAAAAGAGATGAAAGAAGATCCACAGACAAAAAGCACTATTCTCATCACATACCATCAACATGATTTATCACAGTCAATGTTAGCCTCGGGCACTTGACTTGAGGGGGTATTTGTCAAATTCCTCCACTGCAAAGCTGCTCTTTTTTTACAGTTAATTTTTATTTGAGTATAGTTGCTTTACAATATTGCGTTAGTTTCTACCATGCAACAAAGTGAATCAGCTGTGTGTACGTATGTCCCCTCTTTTTTGAATTTCCTTCCCATTTAGGTCACCACGGAGTATTGAATAGAATTCCTTGTGCTATACAGTAGGTTCTCCTTAGTTATCTATTTTATACTAGTGTCAATAGTGTATATATTTGTCAGTCCCAGTCTCCTAGTTCACCTCCCTCCCCTGTTTCGTGTTCATACCTTTGTTCTCTATGTCTGTGTTTCTATTTCTGTTTTGCAAATAAGATAATCTATACCATTTTTGCGAAACTACTCTTTTCTCCTTTTTCCCCACTGCACTCTTTGGAAGGCAGTCATTGTGCACAGTCCACACTTAAGGGATGAGGAATTCTGCCCCACCTTCTTGAGGGTGGAGTAGTTATAAAAATCACTGAAGTCCTTCTGCAGCGAGGATCTGTCTTTTCTCACTGTTTGTCTGTTTATCTATCATTCATGTCAGTATGGACTCATAGATACTTATTTTACATGTTAGGTTATAATCCAGTACTACTTTATTTTCTTGCTTAAATTATTGCAGCTTTGGCCATTGGGAGCTGTTTCAGTTGACTCCTGTGCCCTTGACATTCCCATCATTGGTGCCTTTTTGGCACTTTCTTTTTTTTTTACTTTTTGTTGGAGTATAGTTTTTTACAATGTTGTATTGGTTTCTGAAAGTGAAAGTGTTAGTCTCAGTTGTGTCCGACTCTTTGTGACCCCGTGGACTGTAGCCCACCAGTCCATTCCATGGCTCCTCTGTCCATGGAATTCTCCAGGCAAGAATACTGGAGTGGGTTACCATTTCCTTCTCCAGGGGATCCTCCTGACCCAGGGGTTGAACCCTGGTCTCCTGCATTGCAGGCAGACTCTTTACTGACTGAGCTACCAGGGAAGACCTGTATTGGTTTTTGCTGTATAGCAAAGTAACTCAGCCACACATATACATATATCCACTCTTCCTTGAACTCCTTCCCGTTTAGGTCACCACAGAGCACTGAGTTCCCTGTGCTATACAGTAGGTTCTCATTAGTTATCTATTTTATACATAGTAATGCATATATATCAATCCCAATCTCTGATCCATCCCACCATCCCCCTCCCCAGCACTTTCTTACTTTCTGGCACTATTAGATGCTCCAGGTTCACCGTGTACATTTCTTGTTCCAGCTCTATAATCAGGATTTCTCCAAGGCTCCTCCATTCCTTTTATCGAAGAATGGTAGAGAAATGAAGATCTGAGCATCAGATGTGCTCCTTGCTGCTGGAGTGTTTATTTCTAGGGCTTCTCAGATAACAGAGCCAGAAATTCCATAGGTGCATAGTAACTTACCCTGTATATTTATTTGTATCTACAGGTCTATCTGTGTATACCTCTGTACTTGTATTAAGCTAAATAGAAGTTCACACTGATGTCTCCAATTCTAATCTATTATCACATAGATCATTCTAGTTTTCTCCCTTTGTTTGTCTGTAATGTTCCACTTCCAATGGAGAGAAACCTGGCTCCCACCTTCTGCCATCCATTTACTTAATTGTCTAATTCCAGGATCCATGTATAGTGGTTTCAGTTTATAGGCTTTTATTGAAGAAAGTTGAAGCCAATTACTCATTCCTAAGTGCCATTATGGACTGCCTATAAGAATGGCAATAGGCATCTATCTGCTATTATTAGTGCCATTTGGAGAGTGTTAGGAAAATTAAAATAATCATCAAATATTTGTCTTACGTGTAAATGGATTCTATTCAATTCTACAAACATTTGCAAAGAGCATCCCATATTATTGACAGGTACAGATGAAGGTGTACGGGGTAATGAAGGGACCCTTCAGAAGAAAACACATTTTGTAAGCATATTGAGTGCCTGCTGGGTGCCAAGCTATTGGAGAAGCAAAAATGAGACGGATTCAATTTAAAAGTTTAAATGGCATCCAGTAGACAGACAAGAAGCAGGTATAGAGCTAAAGAGAGACACATAGAGCCTGATAGATATTAAAATATGTGCATAGCAAAAAGGAAGAAGAGAAAACTTTACCTTGGGGAAGACAGAGAAGCTTTACAGAGCTGATATTTGACCTGAGCTTTGAATGCTCATGCTCAGTTGCTAAGTCGTATCTGACTCTTTGCGACCCCATGGACTGTAGCACACCCGGCTCCTTTCTCCATGGCATTTCCCGGGCAAGGATACTGGAGTGGATTGCCATTTCCTCCTCCAGGGGATCTTCCTGACCCAGGGATTGAACCCACAATCTCCTGCATTAGCATGTGGATTCTTTACCACTAAGCCACTTTGGTGGTCTGGGCCTTAAATAAAAGCAGAAACTGAAGAAATTCAGGAAAGAGAGAGAGATGGAGAAAGAGGGAGATAAAGAGGATCCTGGGTCAAGGGAACAATACGCACGAAGGCACAAAGGCACATTGTTCTTAAAAAATTCTCAGTATCCCATTTACCTTCTCCTAATAATATCCTATGGCTGCTTAGTGACCTTATTTCCTGGTAAACCATAAATATGAATGATTAATGGAGGTTTATGCTTTGGAAACACAGTGACATTTGTAACATCTGCACTATTTCCAGTGTGGGACAAACAGTGCAAAAGTGAGTTACTAATAGCATCCTCTGAGAATTAGCTTTTTAAACAACAGACATGGAGATTATGCCTGAGGAAGCAATGGAATAATTAGGTTTGTGATCTCTTGGGTCTAATGGAACAAATCACTTCATTTTTTTTTACTTGAGATTAGCCCAATGATTAAACAATACTTTTTAAAATGTCAGAATATTATCTTACCCTTTCTGAGTGAAAGTGAAAGTGTTAGTCTTTCGGTCATATCTGACTCTTTTGTGACCCCATGGACTGTAGCCATCTGGTTTCTCTGTCCATGGGATTCTCCAGGCAAGAATACTGTAGTGGGGTGCCATTCCCTTCTCTGGGTAATCTTTCCAACCCAGGGATCATACCCGGGTCTCCTTCATGGCAGGCAGATTCTTAACCATCCGAGTTATAAGAGGAGCCCATATGACCCTAAACACTGTATAATCTTCTCCAGGGTTATATGAAAATGGAAAATTCATTTTTTTAGGAGTTAAAAGAGCAATCATCACAAATTTATTTATTTTATTTGTTTGAGTCTATCATACTTAGTAACTTGGTTTGTCTTATTTTTATAAAAGTAACCTGCATCCCTGTATAATGACATTATGCCCACAAGTTCTTTCTCTTTGTGGTTATCATCACCAGAAATAGTTTTCCTATTTGTCACTTCAATACACATCAGCATTCTCAAACCAGAGCCATCTATTCTCAATACCTAGAATTCTTTACTACATCAACTTTAATCAGAAGCAATCCTCTTGAAAATACCATCAATAATTTTAACTTCATTCCAAAATATTGGGTTTAAACCTGGAAAATACAAAAACATGGAGCCTAAAGATTTTAAATATTAATAAGCTAGTGTTTAAATTTTATCTATTTAGAATAAAGAGGACTAACTCTAAAGCATAAAGGGATGAATTTAGAACATGGGAAGTTGCCTTTACAAACCAGAGCCTCAAGGTGGAAGGTACCTGCATGAATATATCAATTCATTGATGTTTGGGGATAATTTATTAAAGCAGCAAATACAACTCTAACTAATCTACCAATTCTACTTGAAAGGATTAGTGAATGATTCAAAGTTGACTTCTTAGTCATATATGAGGTTTTTCAAGGAATTCATATAGGAAAGATAGAAGTGAGAAGGGATGGAGCATTTGTATATAGAAAATAGCATGAGCAAAGGTGTAAGAATCTGAAAACATGATCATATAAAGTGTTTTCAGTAATTCAGTATGATATAGTATAATATCACATGTTAATTATATATTACTTATATATGTACATTTAGATGTATAATATAATGATTTGATATTAGTATGTGTCTCTTAATGATCACCACAATAAGCCTAGTTAATGTCTGTTTCCATACGTGTTACATACATAGCAGTGTTTTTTAAATATAACAGAAAAAATGGAAAAGAACTAAATATTACTCGTAGGGAATAAATTGTGGTCTAGCCACATAATGAAATATTATCTAGCAGTTAAAAACCCATGAGAAGTACATTCACTTGTGACGATAAGGATAGATTTTAAAAATAGGTTGAATGAAGAAAACTGAGTTGAAGAGAACTTTATTACAGTATGGTAGAATTTATGCAAAACTTTGAAAATAAAAAATAATACAAATGTGTATATAACAAAATATAAAAGATTACATTGAAGAATATATGACATTTTGATAGTGGCTGGCTCTGGGGAGAGAAGAAAATGGAACTGGGGAGGGAGGATTTAAAGTACTTCCATTTTATTTATAATATTTTTCTTTATAAGATGCAAAACCCCACAAAAATGAATTGGACAGAAGTTATTACAATGTTAATAGGTAGTGACTGTGGAAGGTAACACTTTGGACAGTGTTTTTCCTACTCTTCATATATTTTATCCATTTTTCAAATATTCTAAGATGACCAAGTATTACTTTTATAATTGTCCCCCTATTTTTTAAAACCATTCATGTCATAGAAACAATCATGGCAACCTTTACTTTAGAAGAAAAGCTGGGTAGCAGTCAGCAGGGGACATAAGGGAAGCCTTATCACCTACATCTACTGTTCTTTCCTAGTCAGATGAAAGCCAGTGGGCTTACAGAGAGATGATAATTTATAACAATAAGATGTTCTGACTTCAGCAATGTTTATGATTCTCTCCTATTTTGTACTGAGTGCATGGAGAAAAGAGCATCTGGAGTCATAATTTTCATTAGAATTTTCCCAGGGTCACAACCAGGTTAATAAGATATGTGGGTGAATCCCTAGTGATTGTGTTCATATTTAATATATGTGGCCTGCTTTTAGCCATGTTCAAAAATAAAACTTTCTGGTACTCTTTCATTTTTTTTTTTTTATAATTTTAACTTTTGAAGTACAGTTGATTTACAGTTTGGGTACTCTTTCTAAATGTATTATGCCCTAATGTTTTCTTCCTCCTCAAAATCTTCTCACTCTCCCACACTTAGATCTCGTAAAGCAACCTCTCTTTCTATTGCCTTCTTTCTCATTCATCATTTTTTTAAACCAATCAAGCCAAAAGGCAGCCTGTCACAATATGAGGAATATGGAATTTGAGATGAAAAACAGTGGATCTACTTCTGATTACTTGCATGATTTGGAGCAAATGACCATCTTTCTGTGCCTCAGTTTATCTCTCAGATGGAGAATGTATCACCTGGACCTCAGGTGAATGACTTTGCCAGAACAACCAGATCACAGCTGTCAATGTGATTTGTAAACTAAAAAAAGCCCAGGTCAAGGTTTACGAGCTTTCTCAAAATAAATGAGCAGCTCTAGGATATCCAAGATGGAGGAAGGGTATAGCCATGTCCTTGACAATCAATGATCTGAACAATTTGAGGTGTTCATTTCAGTTCAGTCACTTAGTCGTGTCTTAGTCTTTGCAAACCCATGGACTGCAGCACGCCAGGCCTCCCTGTCCATCACTAACTCCCTGAGTTTACTCAAACTCATGTCAGTTGACTCAGTGATGCCATCCAACCATCTTATCGTCTGTCATCCGCTTCTCCTCTCGCCTCAATCTTTCCCAGCATCAGGGTCTTTCCAAATGAGTCAGCTCTTCACATCAGGTGGCCAAAGTATTGAAGTTTCAGTTTCAACATCAGTCCTTCCAATGAACATTTAGATGGACTGGTTGGATCTCTTTGCAACCCAAGGAACTCTCAAGAGTCTTCTCCAACACCACAGTTCAAAAGCATCAATTCTTTAATGAGGTGTCTCTAAATGCAAATTACTCATTAATCTATGAGCTTGTACATGGGACACCCTGCTGTTCAGGGTGTCCTGACCACCCAAATCCATCAAGCAAGTCAGTGACCCTGGTACTTTTTTTTTTAGCTTTACATTTTTCTGTTCTTGGACTGAGTTCTTGTCCAACATCCCATGAATTCAATTGCATACTGCCACAATCCAAACCAAATGGAAATGTGGTAATATTAATAGTCATTCATTAGTTCAATTTTAAATTAATTTTTTTCTCTTTTTAATTTTTACTTTTCACCCCGCGTCTAAGATAAGGAGCAGTGGCTGCGCTTTGCTGGAGCAGCCCTGAAGAGAGACCCCACATCCAAGGTAAGAGAAACCCAGGTAAGACGGTAGGCACTGAGAGAAGGGAGAAGGGGGCAGACAGACTGAAACTACAGTCATGGACAACTAGCCAGTCTGATCACAGGACCACAGCCTTGTCTAACTCAATGAAGCTAAGCCATGCCATATGGGGCCACCCAAGACGGACGGGTCATGGTGGAGAGGTCTGACAGAATGTGGTCCACTGGAGAAGGGAATGGCAAACCACTTCAGTATTCTTGCCTTGAGAACCCCATGAACAATATGAAAAGGCAAAAAGATAGGACACTGAAAGATGAACTCCCCAGGTCAGTAGGTGCCCAATATGCTACTGGAGATCAGTGGAGAAATAACTCCAGAAAGAATGAAGGGATGGAGTCAAAGCAAAAACAACATCCAGTTGTGGATGGGAATGGTGATAGCCAATACTTTGGCCACCTGATACAAAGAGCTGACTCATTGGAAAAGACCCTGATGCTGGGAAAGATTAAGGGCAGGAGGAGAAGGAGATGACAGAGGATGAAAGATTGAGGGCAGGAGGAGAAGGAGACGACAGAGGATGGCATCATTGACTCGATGAACATGGGTTTGGGTGGACTCCAGGAGTTGGTGATGGACAGGGAGGCCTGATGTGCTTTGGTTCATGGGGTCGCAAAGAGTCGGTCGGACATGACTGAGCCACTGAACTGAACTGAACTTTCACCAGTATGTACTACCTACTTACTCCCTTTTTATTTAATTTTTACAATTTATTTATTTTAATTGGAGGGTAATTACAATATTGTGATGGTTTTGTGTTTTAGGCACTTGTCCTTGTAGAAGAAGTGTGTTAGTCACTCAGTCATGTCCAACTCTTTGCGACCCCATAGACTATAGCCCACCAGGCTCCTCTGTCCATGGAATTCTCCAGGCAAGAATACTGGAGTGGGTAGCTGTTCCCTTCCCCAGGGGCTCTTCTTGACCCAGAGATAGAACCAGAGTCTCTTCCATCGCAGCCAGATTCTTTACTGTCTGAGTCACCAGGGAAGTCCCATCCTTGCAGAAGGAAACAGGCAATAAACTCAACCAGTCAGGAAATTATATAAATTGTTAGAAAGTGATCTATACTCTGTGATGTGGGTGTCATAAGATGGGGGAAGGCTAAGGACTAAAAGGTAGGACTGCCTTTTGGTAGGATGGTGTCGAGGCCTGGAGAAAGGTGCCTCCTTTGTGCATATTTGTTTTCTTTTACTCCTGTAAAAAGTTACCCCAAAACAGCACATGCTATCTCAAGGTTTTTGTAGGCCAGAAGCCTTGGGTTGGCTTGGCTGGTCCTCTGCTTTAGGTCTCACAGGGCTGAAATCAAGATATAGACAGGCTTGGACTCTTATCTGTGGACTCCGGTGAAGAATTCGCTTTCTGGCCACTCAAGTCTTTGGCAGAATTGGTTCCCTGAGGTTGTAGGACTGAAATCTTCATTTCCTTGCTGGCTCTCGGCTGGAGTTCTCTCAGCTTCTAAAGGCAGCCTGCATTCCTTTAACAGCACAGCAAGGCCTTCTCATGCTTTGAATTTCTCTGACAACCTCCTGCTACAGTTCTGCCCTTAGTGGGAGAAAGTTCGTTGCTTTTAAGGGTCCATGTGTTTATACTGGTCTCTTATCCAGGATAATCTGCCTACCTTATGGTCTCTGACTTTAATTACATTTGTAAAAACCCCTTTTTTGCTATGCAGTGGAACAATTACAGGTCCTAGGGATAAGGTTGTGAGCATCTTTGCAAGGACATTTACCTCCCACAAAGTTTAAGGACTCCAGCTGCTGCACCAAGGAAGGTCCATGCCTGGACACATAAGATTCTCTGACAGCTCACTTTTGGCTTTGGGGCTTCCCAGGTGGTGCACTGGTGAAAAATCTGCCTGCTAATGCAGAAGATGCAAGAGACTTAGGTTCCATCCCGGGGTTGGGTTGATCACCTGGAGAAAGAAAAGGTACTGCACTCCAGTATTCTTGCCTGGGAAATCCCATGGACAGAGGAGCCTGGACAGAGCTACAGTCTGGGCTGTAGTTCATGGGGTCACAAAGAGTTGGACACAACTGAAGCAACTTAGCAAGCACATTTAAGAGACATCCTGTGATTTTTGATCCTCTGTAAAATGAAACATGATACGGACATAACTGAGCATTCACACACATGCATGACTTTGGCTTGAGGACTCCCTGAGGACTTTTTGGAACCTTCCTTATTAGATAGTGCATGGCTTTCTAGGACTCTGTCACCCAACCTTCTTTTCCTCTCCCATTCACTTGGGTCAGGTTTACATTAAAGGAATTTTCCCTAATAAAGTCTGTGCACACTGAATCCCATCTTGATGTCTGCCTCCTGGAAGACCTGGACTCACAAAAGTGGTACACCAGTGGAGATAGGCAGGTCGGAATGGGCATCTGGGCTTGGCTCACCCACCACCCAGCAGCAGATGGAGAGGATGCTGTGCTGGCTGGTAGGAGGGACACCAAATTCCCTGACACGTGATATCATCTCCAGTTCTAAAGATTTCACTGGGGATGATCTAGAGATGAGAATGCTGTGGCAGGTGTAGTATATGGGCATTGTAAAAAATCGGGGGAGCATTGCCAATAAAGACATCAGAATTAGTCAGTCACTGCTAAGCTGTGTTCACACTTTACAGAAGGAAAATGAAAAAATGGGACTGTCAACAAGTATGACAGTCTTATGGCTTATAAAGAGGCTTTTATGTCCTATAGTGGCAGGGCAGGCACAGGCTGAAGATCTAATTGTTAGAGTTGCAGGGATGTTTGAAATCAGTCAGTGCAAGTCTACTTTGCAAAGTCAAAGGATCCTGAAACATGGAATGGGGATGTCTTCATGGATGCCCCTGAGGATGTGGGCTATCTCTGCAAGCCCACACCCCTCCTCCCAGACTCTGTGGGCTTGCCTAGGTAGCCCACTCTTTCATCAAAAAAACTAACCCCTCGGTTTTGCTAAAGGATGCTTCAAAAGCCTCTACCCCACAGAATGCACAGTCTCAGGCACCCCAACTTCCTTCCACCTCTTCTTCCCTGGGGATCAGACTTGCATCACAATCTGATGATTTTCTTAGCCTTTCCAAGATGTCTACCAAAATGTGTCTAAAGAGGAGTTTCCCCTAATAAAGTCCTTCCACATCTGACTTCTTTTTCATGTCTGCTTCTTGGAAGATCCAGATAAACAGAGGTGGTCAAGGAAGGTCTCAGTGAGAAGGTGACGTCTGAACCCAAGTCATGCAGGAGGTGGAGGCAGCTAGCCATGAGGGAATTGGGAAAAAAACATTCCAGGTGAGGGAACAAGCAGTAGCAAAAGCCTTGATGTGAGCCCCGCCCCCGGCTGTGCTCATAGAGACCAAGAAGGCCAGTGCAGCTGGAGAGGAGGTGATGGGGACCAGTAGGAGCAGGCAGCCCAGAACCTGGGCTTCCCAGGTGGTGCTAGTGGTGAAGAATCGATCTGCCAATGCAAGAGATGCAAAAGATGCAGGTTCAGTTTCCAGGTTGGGAAGATCTCCTGTGATAGGAAAGGGCAACCCACTCCAGTATTCTTGCCTAGAGAATTTCATGGACAGAGGAGCCTTGTGGGGTACAGTCCATGGGGTCCCAAAGAGTCGGATACGACTGCATACAGCACACCGCACAGTAGCAGGCAAGCTCAGGGAAGTAGGTAATTGGGTGCCTTTTACTCTGAATGACAAGGAAAGAAATTGCAGGATTTTGAGTGAAGGAATTACATGACATAGATTAAGTTTTTTAAAATGTTTTTAAAAATTGAAGTATAGTTAATTTACATTGTTATGTTAGTTTTAGGTGTATAGCAAAGTGATTCAGTTATCCATATATATATATTACAAGATAGTGAATATAGTTTTGTGTGCTATACAGTAAGACCTTGTTATTTGTCTGTTTTATATATAGTAGTATGAATATGTTAATCCTAGACTCCTAATTTATCTCTTCCCCTACCCTCCACTCTCCTCTTTGGTAACCATAAATTTGTTTTCATGTCTGTGAGTCTATTTCTGTTTCATAAATAAGTTCACTTATATCAGTTATTTTTTAGATTTCACATGTAAGTGATACCATATGATATTTGCCTTTCTCTGTCTGACTTAATATTGATAATCTTTAGGTCAGTGTGTGTTGCTGCAAATGGCGTTATTTCATTTTTTATAACTGAGTGGTGTGTGTGTGTGTATATATATATATACCACATCTTCTTTGTCCATTCATCTATTTATGGACATTTAGGTTGCTTCCATGTCTTGGCTGTTGTAAATAGTGTTGCTATGAATATTGGTATGCATGTATCTTTTCAATCAGAGTTTTCTCTGGATATATGCCCAGGAGTGGGATTACAGGGCCATATGGTAACTATTTTTAGTTTTTTTAAGGAACCTCCATACTGTACTCCATAGTGACTGCACTAGTTTATAGTCCCAACTACAGTGTAGGAGGGTTCCTTAAATTCATTTTTAAAAGGCTGTTTCCTACAGCTATTTGAGAATTCAATTGCCAGAGACCAAAGGCAGAAGCAGATATATCAGTTAGAATACTATTGGAAGATCCAGGTCAGGATGATGGAATCAGCCAAGGGTGGAAGCTACGGAAGTGATCAGAATCTGGATGTATTCTGAAGAGAGTGACAACTAAATTTCTTGAAGGATTGGGTGTGTTCTGCAAGAGAAAAGATGGTGACAAGAATGCAGATGCCACTTGATGAAACTGAAGAAAGGGAAAATTGTATGAGGAGATCAGGAGTTGGGACATGTTAAGTTTGAGACATTTATTTAGCACATACATGGACATGTCAAAGGGCTGTTGGATGTATGAGTCTGGTGTCCAGGAGACAAGTCTGGGCTGGAGGCATAAATTTGGGAGTAGTTGGCAGTAAGATGGTATTTAAAGCCATGAAAATAAATGAGCTCACCAAAGAGTGATTGTGGATAGCAAAATTGTGTAGTGGATAAAATCATACACGAGCAAGAATTTGTGAAAGTGAAAAGTGTTAGTCGCTTGGTTGTGCCCAACTCTTTGCGGCCCTATGGACTATTGCCCACCAGACTCCTCTGTTTTGGGGATTCTCCAGGCAAGAATACTGGAGTGGGTTTCTATCACCTCCTCCAGGGGATCTTTCCAACCCAGGGATTGAACTCGAGTCTCCCACATTGCAGGCAGATTCTTTACCATCTGAGCCACCGGTGAATTTGTATTACTCACAAATATCTATATTCAAAAAGCACTAGAACATCTGTATGATTTTTCTCTACAGTTAAAATTCTATGATGCAAATTCTCAACCTGTTCACTGTATACCTATGTTTAAGAAGCAATGTATTTTTTTTACCTCCAACTTTCCTAAGTGATTAACAAAATTGAGAACTAAAGTGAGTAAAACTGATTTTTTTTCACAAATTATTCCACCTGTAGAACTGAGACCTAATGTTAGAGCTGGAGGCTAATTTGCTTATTAGGTTCATTTCTGTCTATATTTTATACCTGAATTACATTCATCAGTAGTTTCCATTTTCTTCTATTTTGGCTGCATTAAAAATAAAATCTATTTCCCTTATTCTATGTATTTAAAATTCGTGTTAACTGTTTTGAATCAAACAGTCTTCACTGAATTCTCACAGGGCAATTTTTCCACATGTACTTCAGAGAACAGTACAAAGGAAACTGTCTTATTTCCTCCATCAGTGGAGGAAAGAGTTATCCAGTGAATATCCCCAGCCTGTTCTTCAGGGGAGCCTTGGTGCAGTGTGGCAAGGGAGCTCTTCAGAATTCCATCTCGCTCCTGTTCATTCAGATTCATTCATTTGAGTGAACTAGTTCATTCAAAATACAGTAGATGACATCTTACTTTTACTTTATTTATTTATTTATTTATTTATTTTTGGCCATGTCTCTTGGCTTTTGGGATCTTAGTTCCCTGACAAGGGATCAAACCCAGGCCCCTGGCAGTGAAAGCACAGACTACTGGACCACCAGGGAACTCCCAGTATATGATACCTTAGTGGAAGATCCTTATAGACTCATGAATGTTTGGAGCTGGAAAGGATCACAGTGATCACTGACTCCCCCTCATCTTATAAATCAGTGTATCAAAGAAAAATCCATTTCCAACTATTCGCAATTCTTGCTTGTCTGTCTTCTTTCCCCCTATATTAGTTTCCTAGGTCTGCTGCATAAGCTTCAACAATAAGAATTCATCTTCTCACCATTCCAGAGGTCAGCACTCTACAAAATCAAAGTGTCCACAGGGCCCACACTCCCTCCAAATGCTTGAGTGAGTGAATGCTAGGTGACTTAAGTCATGTCTGATTCTTTTCGACCCTATGGACTGTAGCCTGCCAGGCTCCTCTGTCCATGGGATTCTCCAGGCAAGAATACTAGAGTGGGTTGCCTTGCCCTTTTCTAAGGGATCTTCCCAAACCAGGGATTGAAACTGCATCTCTTTTGTCTCCTGCATTGACAGGTGGGTTCTTTACCACTAGTGCCACCTGTGAAGCCCAAAAGGCTTGAGAAAAGTATCCTTCTCTGTACCTTCCAGCTTTGGGTGTCTCCCTGGTTTGTCACAGCATCGCTCCTAGCTCTTCCTCTGTCTCCAGTCTCTTCCTCAATGTATCTGTGTCTCAGAACTCTCTCTCCTTTCTCTAATAAAGACACCAGTCATTGGATTTAGGGTGGACCTCAGTCTGGATCACAAGATTTTTAACTTAGCTACTTAATTACATCTGCAAAGAATCTATTTCCAAACAGAGTCCTATTCATAGGTACCAGGTGTTGAAATTTGGACGTATCTTTTGATGGGGGTTATTGTCTCATCCATTACACCATCCTTCCTTCTTTCCTTTCTTTCTTTCTTCTGTTCAATTCACTTCTCCCATCCTTTTATTCTTTCCTGCATCACTTTAATTTCCATCTGTTCCTGACTCTCTGTTGTCCAGTCACTCAGTCGTGTCTGACTCTTTGTGGCTGCATGGACTGCAGCACGCCAGGCTTCCCTGTCCTTCACTATCTCCTGGAGTTTGCTCAAACTCATGTCCATTGAGTCGGTGATGCCATCCAACCATCTCATCCTCTGTTGTCCTCTTCTCCTCCTGCCCTCAATCTTTCCCAGCATCAGGGTCTTTTCTAATGAGTTGGCTCTTATCATCAGATGGTCAAACTTTTGGAACTTCAGCTTCAGCATCAGTCCTTCCAGTGAATATTCAGGGTTGATTTCCTTTAGTGTTGACTGGTTTGATCTCTTTGCTGCCCAAGGGACTCTCAAGAATCTTCTCCAGCACCACAGTTTGGAGACCTTCTTTGTGATCCAGCTCTCACATTCATACATGACTACTGGAAAAACCATAGCCTTGACTATGTGGACCTTTGTCGGCTCTTTAAGGAGGTTATAATCCTTCTTTTTAAAAATGGGCTTAGAACAGAAGGGTTAGTTGGAAGAACTTCAGTCCCTACTTTTACATTTGGCCCGTAGTAGCTATAGTTATATTCCATTATCTCCCTCCATCTACTCTGTAATTTCTTTGTTTTTCTCTCCATAGGCCACTCTGGTTGAGTTTGCTTGCCCAGTGGAAGAACAGGGACCTTAATCCCTAAGGACTCGGAGCCTTTGGTTATCTTAACTTTACAGGCTGTGGTCCTGGCAGTTGTTATTATGCAAATAGAAGCGCCAGATATTTTGGTGAACCTGCCATGCTTCTGGCATACTCCTCACTGGTTCCATTACATAGCAGGGCCCTTAGCTTGTCAGTTATCAGGGCTGATTATAATTGGTCAGCATAATCACCTTCTGGTCTTCCAGCATGAGGATCTCAAAGTGAATGGTTATAATCCAGCTTTGGGTTCAGGGGAGCTGTCCTTTGTGCCCCACCTCCACTGGAACAAGGGCTTCAGTGTCAGCCAAATATTACCATAGAAGACACTGCTTCAAAAGGCAGTAGTCTCCAACCATAAACATGCATTATACACAGAGATTTATTGGAAAAACTCTGCTTCAGCTGCCTGTCTGCTGGCTGTCTGGAGTGGTTCTGCCCTGTGTGTCTCTTGGGTATGACCTGGAGAGAGACAACTTCTATGTGCTCTAGTGGGACCCTTGGAGCTTTCAATTTTAGCAATGCCATAGTATTTTGTAACTGCTTGTCTGAAAGTGTCAGATCTTGGAGGACAAGAATTTTGTTCTAGTTGGTTTTTTGTTTTGTTTTTTTTTTTTGGTGGTGGTTGTTTGTTTTCGGGGCTTGGAATATGCGTGACTGCATATTACATTACATTACATTGTATTTTAAGGTTTACTTTATCTTTGTAGATTTTTAATTCACATGTCCTCTCTCTATTTTTTCTCCCAATGAGACATTTGTATTTTTCTTGCTGATTTTACAGGAACTCTTTATGTATGGGGATATTAAATCCCTTGCAGTAAACATCTCCCTTTAGAGATGATTAAAATGAAGTGTAGGGACTTCCCTAGTAGTCCAGTAGTTAAGAATCTGCCTTCCAATGCAGGAGACATGGGTTTGATCCCTGGTAAGGGGACTAAGATCCTGCATGCCATGGAGCAACGAAGCTGTCCTAGGAAAGATGCTTAACCTCTACCCTTCATTTTTATTCTAAATATTTTATTTATTTATTTACTTATTTGCCTGTCTCGGGTCTCACTTGTGGTACACAGGATCTTTGCTGCAGTGCTTGGGGCTTAGAGCCCTCATTCCACAACTAGAGAAGCCGAGCACTGTAGCAAAGATCCTGTGTACCACAAGTGAGACCTGAGACAGGCAAATAAGTGAATAAATAAATAAAATATTTAGAATGAAAATGAAGGGTAGAGGTTAAGTGTCTTTCCTAGGACAGCCAGTGAGAGTGAGCAGAAGGGTTTCCTCTGTTGATATAAACAACTCTCACTGTCACCAGAGAGACTTAACTGACTCCCCATCTCACTGTACACTTATGTCCTAGTTGAACTCTAGATGATATTTTGATATCATTAAAGATGGGTGTGAGGAAGCAATATGAATAAAATTAACAAGTGATTTGGATCTGTATAACTCTGGTATTAGATTTCTTCTTAACTAGATTATGAAATCTTTGCAAGAAGAGAATATTTAGAAAATATTTCTTTTCTCTCAGTATCTCCAGTACAATCACACTGTCAGGTATGTAGCAAGAACTAGTTCACCATTATTTAAACATCAGTTAGTAAGTAGGCAGAATTTTGAAACAGTGAAGGACTTCAGATACTACCCCGTGAAGAGTCTCCTAAATTCTCTTCTGCAACAGTAACATCAGGAAGGGCTTCCCAGATGGCTCAGTGGTAAAGAATCCACCTGTTAATGCAGGAAATGCAGGTTTGATATGTGGGTCAGGAAGATCCCCTGGAGAAGAAAATGGCAACCCAGTCCAGTATTCTTGCCTCAGAAATCTCACGGACAGAGGAACCTGCCAAGCTACAGTCCTTAGGGTCGCAAAAGAGTGGCACACGAATTAGCGACTAAGCAACAACAACAGTATCAGGAAAATGTAATTCCAGATTCAAAAATTTGAGAGGTCCAGCATACACATTTTTCTAGAGCTATCATATTCATTAGCACCCTAAAGGCCCTGAAAAATTCTGCCATTAAGAAACATTTTACTCTGGTTAATCTGATGTGGAACACTCTTCCTCTTTTTCTTAATTAACAGAATGTTAATGTTATACTCAAGACTATTTGGGAAGAGTGATTCTGTTCTAATCACTGAATGCAATAGAATATTTAGTGAGCTAGTTCAACTTCTCCCAGCTGGTTGATAGCAGAGCTGGGGCTAAAATCAAGTCTCTTAACTTTTATTCCAATGTTTTTCTTTCCACTGTAAGAGGCAGCAATTGTCACTTAATGATAATTATGGGTGACAACAGTTGGAATGCCTCTGCTGCTAAAGGAAGGAGATTGAAGAAAGAAAAAGCATCATCAACACTTTATGGAAAACTTTTTAAAGTGATCATTCATATTGTATGTAAAAAATCTAGGAAAAAGAAAAGTTTTTATTTGTAAGTTCACTGTTAATTAAAATGCATGTCATTCGAAGTAGTGTCAGTTGATGGTGTATTAGAAAACTCTGCTATCTGCTGCACTGTGCCTGTTTATATCTCCTTAGTGGAACTTTAATAAATCATCATAAGGGTGACTTTAATGGCTTATTTGAAGAAAACAAAGAATATCTCTTTCAGAAAGTCAGAGGGAAAATTGGATGGTGGGTGTCTAAATCAAACATTAAAGCTAGTATTAGAGGTCTGTTAGAAAGAAATTTTCTATTCCCCATGAGCTATTGAGGCATAAGCAAAGTGGAACAAAAGGCCCAAATGAAGTCTTCCTATCACTTAAAAAATTGAATCTTTACTGATTTGAAGAAAGCTAGAGGAGAAAGTTACTATTTATTGAGCATTTATTTTCATCAGATATCATAATGTGTTCTTTCAGTTTATCCTTATAATATTTGTGAATCATGAACTGCATTATCACCCTCTTTCTACAGACAGCAAATTGAGGCATGGAGAGGTTAAGTACCTTTCTCTAGGAAGCATAATTAGGAAGTAATATGAGTGCCATTGGATCCCAAGCTTCAAGTTCTTTCATCATTCCTTATTACATAAACCATTCTTAACTTTCAAAGAAAAGTGTTGAAACAACAACCTCAGTTCCAAGTAGGTGTTAGAGAATGTACAGGACGTGCGGTTCAGTGGTCTCATTCTGAGTCTTCAATGGACGTGTCTGATGATGCCTAGGAGGCTGCAAAGTCTGCATCTAAAGGATAAAGCTGAACATCCTCTAGGATCCAAATGCTTAGCCTTCAAGGAAGCAAAGCTAAACACAAATGAACACCACCAACCACAAAAAGAATTAGTCAGCACAAGAAAGAAAACAATGAAAACTAGAGATAAAGTTGGTTAATTTTTTCATCTCAGTTTTTCTTAGTAAGCAGAGCATAAAGTTGTCATAAAATATCAGATCAGTCATTGAAAAGGAAATTTTTAAAAATGAGTATTGCTGTTTATGTACAGAATAATCAAATGCCCTTCTCAGCAAGTCCAGAAGATTTTCTTCAGGAATTGCTCGGCAAACCAGTGTGGATAGTGATTGCATTTTGAAACAGACTAAGGCAGACACCTTACATGACTACTGGAAAAACCATAACTTTGACTAGATGAACTTTGTTGGCAAAGTAATGTCTCTGCTTTTTAATATGCTGTCTAGGTTGGTCATAGTTTTTCTTCCAAGGAGCAAGCATCTTTTAATTTCATGGCTGCAGTTACCATCTGCAGTGATTTTGGAGCCCAGGAAAATAAAGTCTGTCACTGTTTCCATTGTTTCCCCATCTATTTGTCATGAAGTGATGGAACCAGATACCATGATCTTTGTGTTTTGAATGTCAAGTTTTAAGCCAGTCTTTTCACTCTCCTCTTTCACTTTCATCAAAAGACTCTTTAGTTCCTCTTTGCTTTCTGCCATAAGGGTGGTGTCATCTGCATATCTGAGGCTGTTGATATTTCTCCCTGCAATCTTGATTCCAGTTTGTGCTTCATCCAGCCTGGCATTTCTCATGATGTACTCTGCATATAAGTTAAAAAAGCACGGTGACAATATACAGCCTTGACATACTCCTTTCTCAATTTGGAACCAGTCTGTTGTTCCATGTCTGTTTCCAGACAGACATTGCTTCCAGACAGACGTTGCTTCTTGACCTGCATACAGTTTTCTTAGGAAGCAAGTCAGGTGGTCTGGTATTCCTATCTCATTAAGAGTTTTCCACAGTTTATTGTGATCCACACAATCAAAGGCTTTGGCATACTCAATAAAGCAGAAGTAGATGTTTTTCTGGAACTCTCTTTCTTTTTCAATGATCCAGTGATCTATGGTTTTTCCAGTAGTCATGTATGAATATGAGAGTTGGACCATAAAGAAAGCTGAGTGCCAAAGAATTGATGCTTTTGATCTGTGGTGTTGAAGAACTCTCTTGAGAGTCCCTTGGACTGCAGGGAGATGAAACAAGTCAGTCGTAAAGGAAATCAGTCCTGAATATTCATTGGAAGGACTGATGCTAAAGCTGAAGCTGCAATACTTTGGCCACCTGACATGATGAACTGACTCATTGGAAAATACCCTACTTCTGGGAAAGATTGAATGCAGGAGGAGAAGGGGACAACAAAGGATGAGATGGCTGGATGGCGTCACCGACTCAATGGACATGAGTTTGAGCAAGCTCTGGGAGTTGTTGATGGACAGGGAGGCCTGGCGTGCTGCAGTCCATGGGGTCGCAAAGAGTTGGACACAACTGGGCGACTGAACTGATGGCAGATACCTTAATGTCTGTATCTCTTTGGACTGTATCTCTTTGTGTATTCATAAGAAAAGGAGATGATTAGTGTTATGCTGAATATCTTCATTAAATGCAGTTTTAATCTCTGATGTGGAATATTTGGACAATAATGAATGAATATGCAATTTTCTGAAATAGTCTTCCTCTTTCCATCCACATAGATGACGGGCTAGCACGTGATCCTCAGTAATTCTTCCCCATCCTTTACTGACCTCTGTCCTTTATGCTCACTCAGTCATCTTAGTTCCATCTTAGCCTTTGACCTCTTGATCCATCTCTTACATATCAGAGTCTGAACCATCACTTCTGGTCCATTCTCTCTCCCATTTCTTTGTCCCTATTACATCTACTCAAACTGTCCTAATTATCTCAGACTGTCACTTTATTGTCCCTTCACTTTCTTCCCTCCTTAGCCATTTTCATGTTTGGACAGATCTAAACTGCAATCACCAGCCCCCTAGATTCCTCAAAACGTAACTTTCCTGCCTTCCTCTTCCACCTTCCCTCCTTCCCTGTCTTAGATTCTTCCCCTCACACACACGCCAGCCCGTGTAACTGCCTGTCCACCTTCTCTTCTGTTTTTAGGCTTCTAGTTTCTGCAAAACAGAGACCACCAAACCATACTGATTAGGGGCCCATTTGATGCTACCTGCAGAGCACTGAGTAATTTTATACCTATATAAGATTGTTAACGTATAACCTCTCTCCCTGAGATATTTTCTTATGGAAACATTCATGTGTATCTTCCTTGTGCTGGCTACTCTCCTGTGCTTTCAGATGATGAAAACTAGCATTGCAGACTGAGCTCTCCACCCCCAACCAATGAGTCTCAGTCCTTCACCCTGTAAAATCTCTCAGTGTGTGTGTACTGTCTGCACAACCCTCAGCTGACTGTATTAATATAAAGTTCCTTAAAAAACTACCATATGAACAGTGCTGCGATGAACATTGGGGTGCCAGGACATGGAAGCAACCTAGATGCCCATCAGCAGATGAATGGATAAGGAAGCTGTGGTACATATACACCATGGAATATTACTCAGCCGTCAAAAAGAATTCATTTGAACCAGTCCTAATGAGATGGATGAAACTGGAGCCCCTTATACAGAGTGAAGTAAGCCAGAAAGATAAAGAACATTACAGCATACTAACACATATATATGGAATTTAGAAAGATGGTAACGACAACCCTATATGCAAAACAGAAAAAGAGACACAGAAATACAGAACAGACTTTTGAACTCTGTGGGAGAAGGTGAGGGTGGGATGTTTCAAAAGAACAGCATGTATACTATCTATGGTGAAACAGATCACCAGCCCAGGTGGGATGCATGAGACAAGTGCTCGGGCCTGGTGAACTGGGAAGACCCAGAGGAATCGGGTGGAGAGGGAGGTGGGAGGGGGGATCGGGATGGGGAATAAGTGTAAATCTATGGCTGATTCATATCAATGTATGACAAAACCCAAAAAAAAAAAAAAAACTACCATATGAACTACCATATGACCCAGCATTCCCACTCCTGGGCAGATACCCAGAGAAAAGCACAATTTAAAAAGACACATGCACCCCAACATTCATTGTAGCACTATTTACTATAGCCAGAATATGGAAGCAACCTTAATGTCCGTCAACAGAGAATGGATAAAGAAGATGTGGTACATATGTACAGTGAAATATTACTCAGTCATAAAAAGGATCAAAATTGGGTCATTTGCAGAGATGTCAGTGGACCTAGAGACTGTCAAATAGGGTAAAGTAAGTCAGAAAGAGAAAAACAAATATCGTATGTTAATGCATATATGTGGAATCTAGAAAAATGTTACAAGTGAAAGTGAAGTCACTCAGTTGTGTCCAACTTTTTGTGACTGTAGCCTACCAGGCTCCTCCCTCCATGGAGTTTTCCAGGCAAGAGTACTGGAGTGGGTGTCATTTCCTTCTCCAGTGGATCTTCCTGACCCGGGGATCGAACCTGGGTCTCCCACATTACAGGCAGACACTTTACCATCTGAGCCACCAGAAAAATGGTGTAAATGATCTTATTTGCAAAGCAGAATTAGAGACACAGAATAGAGAACAAATGTCTGGATACCAAGGGGGAAAGGCCAAATGTATGGATACCAAGGATGAGCTGGGAGATTGTGATTGATATATATACACTATTGGTACTGTGTATAAAATAGATAACTAATGAGAACCTACTGCAGAACTCAGGGAACTCTATTCAGTGCTCTGTGGTGACCTAAATGGGAAGGAAATCCAACACAGAGGAGATATATGGATACATACAGCTGACTCACTTTGCTGCACAGAAATTAACACAACATTGTAAAGCAACTATACCCCAATAAAATTGATTTTTAAAAATACCTATGTAAAATGTCCTATGAACTCCATCTTGGCCTCCCTTTCAGCCATTACTTGATGCTTCATTGAACCCTTTCTGCATGTAGTGGCTGACAAAGGGTATACCGTTGATGGTGAAACTCCTGCAACTGAGCCAAGAGGAAGAATCATGCTTTTTTTTTTTTTTAAAGAAAGGTTTAGGTTTTTTGAGGTACAAGAAAATTGTATAAGTAGAATGTCTTTGATTTCAAATAACAGAAAATTCTGATTTACAGTGATTTAAATAATAAATAAAAGTATATTACCTCACCTAATGAGAGGATTGGTTTCAGAGTTGATACAGTGGCTGAATATCATAAAGGCCCTGCGTTTTGCATCTTTTTCTCTGCTTCCTCCCTGTGTTATCTTTCTCTCAGGCTGTCTTGCCTCAGTGCTGTAAGATGGCAGCAGTGATTGCAGAGATAATCAAGAGACAGCGACGTTCAGAGACAGAAAGAGACTGTCTGTCCCTGGGCTTCCTTCTGTGTGTGTGTGCTCCGGACTTCCCCCGTGGCTCAGCAGTAAAAAAAAAAAAAAAAAGTAAAGTGCTTAGCCCTGTCCGACTCTTTGCAACCCCATGGACTATATCTCGCCAGGCTCCTCTGAACACGGGATTCTCCAGGCAAGAATACTGGAGTGGGTTGCCATGTCTTCCTCCAGGGGATCGTCCCTACCCAGGGATTGAACCTGCATCTCCTGTGTCTCCTGCTTTGTAGGTAGATTCTAGGCTTGCCTAGTGGTTCAGATGGTAAAGAATCTGCTTGCAGTGCAGGAGACCTGGGTTCAATTCCTGGATTGGGACAATCCCCTGGAGAAGGGGATGGCATCCCACTCCAGTATTCTTGCCTGCAGAATCCCATGGACAGAGGAGCCGGGCAGCCTACAGTCCATGGGGTAGCGAAAGGGCCTCCTTCTATCAGTGAGCAAAGCTATCCCTAGACCCCTCAATGGAATCACCATCACCCACCATGACTACCGTGACTGGCTGTCAGTTACAAATTACCTTCGGAGGCAGAAGTGAGGAAAAAAGTTTGGACACCCAAGCAACTCCAAGGGTAAATCTTAATTAGCTCTAAGTAAACTGCCCATGAGAGTCATGATCCATTATTTCTGGTTTCAGTTGTATGAGGGTCCTAGTTCTAGTTGACTCTTCTTGCTACTTCTGTGCCCTTCATTGGTGCACAGGAATCAAATTTGCTACCACAAGACCTGAAAATACATTATGCCATGTTCTGAGATCCTATCTGCTGGCAGCTAGGGTCTGTTTTTGTCATTGTGGGTCTGACCCACAATGCCATCATCCTGTTTATGCTCTATCCTTGTGGCCCTGTCTTTGATATACACCATAGAGCCATTTCTCTCCCATTGTTCTCTTCATTTCCCAGGGGAGATGCTCCGACCTCCACTACTATCAGGTCCTACAAATCTCTCTGGACCTTGTGATATCACTTCCCACCCTATACCCTTTTCTCTTCTCTCCCAGAGCCCAGGCCAAATGGCACAGAGGTTGACCAGTATCTAAACTCCGTTTCCTTTCATTTTCTTCCTGCTCTCATGCCTCCTACTTCAGGAATCTTTGTACAGTCTAATTGGTAAGAAGACACTCTCTGATTTATCATGATTTTATTTGCACCAAATGCTTACTGCAGTTAGTCTTATTAAACTCAAATAGCACATGTGTTAAAAGAGAAGGAGCACTCAAGACTGTCAGAATCTTAGGAAGATTCATGGAGAAAGTTTTTGAGAGGAGAGTTAAGAATGAGTAGAAATTTTCAGGAATATTGGGGTAGGAATTCAGAATATGGAGACAGTATGTCCAGGAAGAGGGTCTTCTATGAGCAGGCATAGAGTTACATGAGAATCCGAGGTGTTTGTAACTAACACTGGTGGGAGATGAGGCCAAGTAGATAAGTAGAGGACTTGGGGGCAAGACTTTCATAAGGCATTTTCATCTTATCTTTTGATGAGACAAGGAGCCATTGAAACACTTAGCACTAAGGCCATAACATGGTTCATACTTACACTATAAAAAGTGAACTGAAGGGATGACTAGGGGTGGGTAAAATTTGAGGCAGGGAGACCATGAGGAAGTTCTTGTTCTTCTATAAGGGAAAACTGATGCAGGCCCACAATATGTTAGTAGGAAAATGACAAACCTAGATAGAATATTAAAAAACAGAGACATTACTTTGCCGACAAAGGTCCATATAGTCAAAGCTATGGTGTTCTCATAGAGCTATTGGTAAAGACCCTGACTCTGGGCAAGATTGAAAGTGGGAGGAGAAGGGGCAGAGGACGAGATGGTTGGATGGCATCACCAACGTGATGGACATGAGTTTGAGTAGGCTCCGAGAGTTGGTGATGGACAGGGAAGCCTGGCATGCTGCAGTCCATGGGGTCGCAAAGAGTTGGATACGACTGAGCGACTAAACTGAATTGATGGTTTTTCCCGTAGTCATATGTGGATGTGACAGTTGAACCATAAAGGCTAAATGCCAAGGAATTGATGCTTTTGAACTGTAATGTTGGAGAAGCCTCTTGAGAGTCCCTTGGACAGCAAGGAGATCAAACATGTCAATCCTAAAGGAAATCAATCCTGAATATGCTTGGAGGGACTGAGGCTGAGGCTCCAGTACTTTGGCCACCTGATGTGAAGAGCCGACTCACTGGAAAAGACAGTGAGGCTGGGAAAGATTGAAGGCAGGAGAAGGGGATGACAGAGAATGAGATGGTTGGATGGCATCATTAACTCAATGGACATGAGTTTGAGCAAGCTCTGGGAGATGGTGAAGGACAGGGAAGCCTGGCATGCTGCAGTCCATAGGGTCACAAAGAGTTGAGCATGACTGAACGACAAAGGAAAATGGTGGTGGGAGAGGGTGGATATGAAAGGAAGAACTGATAGAAATTCATGATTGATTCAATGCAGAGTGAATGGAAAAGACAAATCTAGGGTAACTCCCAAGTCTCTGGCTTCAGTAAGGGGATGATGGTGGTACCATTACATAAGGTAATGAATGTAGGTTATAGGTATGCTTCTGGGGAAGATAAATCCCTTCTTGAACATGTGGTTTTGGAGAGTGTTTGAGTAGAGAAAATATCAACATTGGACATATAGATCTGAGACAGGCAAGTCATTTGAATCACTATTAATTTGGAAGTCATAAACAGCAAGATTATAATTAAAGTCATGAACGTGCGTAAGATTGTCCAGGGATAATATATAGGGTGAGGAAGGGAGGGGAGTAATGAGGAAGCTGGAGAGGAAAGAGATCTTGAGAATACTTCCACGAAGAATGAGAAGCCTTCAGAGGATACTAGTGGCAATCAAGGAGATGACCTGGAGATAGAGTATACACAAAAAGTGAGGGTAGAACCAGATTTGAATGGTTCAGAAGTGAATTTCTTATTTTAATTTAAATTATTTATTTATTTTACTTTACAACATTGTATTGGTTTTGCCATACATTGACTTGAATCTGCCATGGGTGTACATGTGTCCCCCATCCTGAACCCCCCTCCCCCGTCCCTCCCCATCCCATCCCTCTGGGTCATCCCAGTGCACCAGCCCCGAGCATCCTGTATCATGCATCGAACCTGGACTGGCAATTTGTTTCACATATGATAATTTACATGTTTCAATGCCATTCTCCCATATCATCCCACCCTCGCCCTCTCCCAGAGTCCAAAAGACTGTTCAATACATCTGTGTCTCTTGCTGTCTCGCATACAGGGTTATCGTTACCATCTTTCTAAATTCCATATATATGCATTAGTATACTGTATTGGTGTTTTTCTTTCTGGCTAATGTTACTCTGTATAATAGGCTCCAGTTTCATCCAATAGAAGTGAATTATTGCTGTGTCTGCAAGCTAACCAATCTTTCCTTTGAAATATTTAATTTTCTTTCTATCCCATCCAATGTACTTTTTGAAAAGTCTCATATTGTATTGCTTTCTCCCCAGGAGTCCAATTTGTGTACTTTGTGTTAGAAAAAGAGGGTTCACCTTGAGTAAAAGAAGAAAATCTCCAGGGACCCTAAATTCATATGTCCATATTAGCCATCTCATTTTTTTCCTCTTTCTGGTGAAACTAAAGTGCTAATTTGGTAGGGAAAATTATTTTCCCAACTTTTCTTGTCTAACAACTTTATGAATCTAAACTTTATAATTTTCAATGTGTTGTAAAAATGGAAGAAATTCCATGAGTTTTGAAAAATATTTTCACATATAGGAAAAAATTTAGAATTATTTTCATTGCTCATTTACATAGTAGATAATCCTTAATGGATCAATTGATGATTCTAATTACATTTTAGCAATAAAGTAAGTTAAAATTATACAGTGTACTTTCACTTTGATTTCATTTTCTTAAAAATAAAATACTCACAATAACATATTCTGTCTTCCCTGATTTGCCAGGCAAAGCAGAAATAAAATCATGCTGTCTGTGTATAAGGTAAAAAATTAACTGTTGTGACACTTCTGCATATTTCTCTCTTATTTTCTACATTTTATAAAACTAAAGAATACTAATTAAAGTTACCATAGACTTATGGAACTAAAAAGAGGAAGAGATCCTTCAGTATAAATATTTGATCTAAAAGAATGAGAACAAGCTAGGACAGTATAGCATGTGGCTTAAGTAAGTTTTATATAATGAACGAAAGAAACTGAACTAGTTAGCAATAATTTAGGGTAGCTGTAACACTTTGAAATGTACAAAATATGCATAATAAGCAGAGAACCATAAAATATTTGAATCTTTTAACAATAATTTCTTTAGTAATAACTATGGTTTATAATGTTGTCTATGATGCAGACACAATCACTATTAACGTACCACAATAAGATGCTTTAAAATCTCAGAGTCATTACCCTCAAAATCCTTAGTTCTATAAATATTCCTGCCTCATTCATTTTGTCATACTGTGTAGCACCGAAATAATATAAAGTGACATTTACTATACAAAATTTACCTCTATGTGTATCACAACATATATGGCTATCATAAAATTCCAAGCACAAATAGAAACATCTCTGTGACATGTACCTATTTACTTCAGAAAAGGCCATTTGGGAGTTTTTAATTTGCCTAGTAACTTATCTAAACTTGTCAAAATTATTATAGGCTGCATGGAAGATGATTATACTGCAGATAATTTGCACAACAAATATTTGCATTCAATCTATTAACAACTTTCCCAACCCTTGAAATAGTCATAAAAGGATGTGCTAAGTCACTTCTGTCATGTCCAACTCTTTGTCTGTAGCCCACCAGGCTCCTCTGTCCATGAAATTCTCCAGGCAAGAGAATTGGAGTAGGTTGCCATGCCCTTCTCCAGGGGATCTTCCTGACCCAGGGATTGAACCCGGTCTCATGTCTCCTGCATTGGCAGGAGAATTCTTTACCACTAGTGCCAACTGGGAAGTCCCTCATGCCACCTGGAAAGCTCATAAAAGGACACTAATCTGTAATTGGGCATCATCTTTTATATACAGAGAGAACAGAGGTGAAATTATTTCTTCTCATCATCTGTAGGGTGTCTTTCAAGTGTTTTTAGAAAATGATGTTAAAAATTCACTGTGATGAGAAAAATAACATCAAAATAATCAACATAATAACAAGTTGTTTATTTGAAAATTAATAAAGTAGATAAACCTATGGTGATCTGGGAAGCCCTAGCTCAGTGGTAAGGAATCTGCCTTCCAGTGCAGGAGATGCAGATTCGATCCCAACTCAGGAAGATCCATTGAGGAGGGCATGGCAACTCCCTCCAGCATTCTTGCCTGGAAAATCCTATGGACAGAAAAACCTGGTGGGCTACAGTCCATGGGGTTGCAAAAAGTCAAACACAACTGAGCACACACACACATACATCATGATCTGGAGAAGTAAGAAAAGACAAATAACATTAGAAATGACAAAGCATATGTAGTAGCTATGGATCCAGCAGAGTTTTAAAAAACAACTGAATGACATTTAAAAAGTTATACCAATAATTTTGCAAAGATAAATGAAATTTATATGTTTCTAAGAAAAAAGTGACTTACCTAAAGAGCTTCAAGAAGAGATAGATTCTGAAAATATATACAGCCACTAAAGAAATTGAATTAATAGTTCAAATCCCTCTAATAAAGAAAACACTAGGTCCAGATATGTTTATGGATAGGCACCAACATACATTCAAGGAAAAGATCATTTCATTGTTTATAAAGTTTTCTAAAACACAGAAAAGAAGGGAACACCCCCTGTGGTAGATTATGGTATTGTTCTTCACTTTTCTTTCTCTAGAATAATACATCCCCACTCTATTCATATGGCCTTTCTTCTGTATAGAGAGGAAGAGGGTTCTGATATCTCTTTCTCTTCTTTTAAGGACATCAATCTTATTGGATTAGGATCCCGCCCACATGACCTCATTTAACATTAATTAGTTTCTTAAAGGAGCTATCTCCAAATACACTTAACATTGGTTGTTAGGACTTCAACACATGGATTTTGGGAGACACAATTCATTCCATAACAGAATATAAATCCATGGGAACTCATCTTCTCTTGGTGGTGGTATGTGTGGCAAATTGTCTCAACTATTTTAGAAAACATTTGACAGCACCCCAAAGATTGAAGTTGTACATTCCCTGTGGTCTAGCAATTCCACTCCTAAGAATAAGAAATCCTTAAGACTGCTCTATTAAGCAAATAAAAGCACAGGACACCTAGTTAAATTCCAGAGATTTGACAAATAAATCTTAGTATATCCCAATTTTGCCTGGGGCATACTTACATTCAAAAAGTATTCAATTGTTTTCTCCAAAATTCAAACTGAATTGGATGCCCTGTTTTATATTTATATGTTTATATTTGGCAACCCTAGAAACCCATGCATGTGTGCTCCTGGAAGCATGTACAAGATTGCTCTTAGGAGCGTTGTTTGCAACACAAAAACAAACAACCTGGAAATAACTCACACATTTATAAATAAATTGTGAGGTATCAGACTCTAAATGTGGATGAGCTCTTTTTACATGTATCCTCTGGGGGGAATATCAGAAGCTCAATACTGAGAGGAAAAAAGCAAGTCACAGAAAAAATGTACATGAAATAATTCCACCTGTGTGCTTAGCTGCTCACTGTGTCCAACTCTTTGTGGCCCCGTGGACCGTAGCCCACCAGGTTCATCTTCCAGGCAAGAATACTGGAGTGAGTTGCCATTTCCTTCTCCGGGGGATCTTCCTAACCCAGGGATTGAACCCACATCTCTCGCATCTCCTGTAATGGCAGGTGGATTCTTTACCACTAACACCACCTAATTCCACATTATGTAACTTCAAAATGATGCAATAAAGAAACAGTATGTTTTCAAATGTAAATGTGGGAAAACAATGCGGCAAAGTAAGAGAAAGAAGAACACAGAATTCAGGGCAGTTATTACTTCTGAGGAGAAAGAATGGAGATGAGGTGGATAATACATCGTTTCTTAAGCTGATTGCTGAGAATGTGAGTTTAGGGTTTGTTAGTGTAATCCTATCCCCACCACTGCCTGCAGGCTCCCCAAGGGGGCGGAGTCTTGTTCAGTGTATCATCCTGACACCAAGCCCAATGCCCGATACATAGTGAATTTGGTGGTCCATTTTAACTTTCACATATAAACTCAAACTAAGTTACAGTAACTTGATTCTGAAAGGTTTCAGATTAGGTCCTCTGTAACACTCACGTTACAGTGTAACTGTAGCCATAAAATTTAAAAAGTCTCCTTTGAAGGAAAGCTATGACAAACCCAGACAACATATTAAAAAGCAGAGATAGCACTTTGCTGACAATGGTCTGTGTAGTCAAAGCTGTGATTTTTCCAGTAGTCACCTACAGATGTGAGAGTTGGACCATAAAGAAGGCTGAGCACCAAAGAATTGATGCTTTTGAAATGTGGTGCTGGAGAAAGACTCCTGAGAGTCCCTTGGATTGCAAGGAGATCAAGACTCAGTTCAGTTCAGTCGCTCAGTCGTGTCTGACTCTTTGCGACCCCGTGAATCACAGCACGCCAGTCCTCCCTGTCCATCACCAACTCCCAGAGTTTACACAAACTCATGCCCATCGAGTCGGTGATGCCATCCAGCCATCTCATCCTCTGTCGTCCCCTTCTCCTCCTGCCCCCAAGCCCTCCCAGCTTGGGAGGGTCTTTTCCAATGAATCAACTCTTCGCATGAGGTGGCCAAAGTACTGGAGTTTCAGCTTCAGCATCAGTCCTTCCAATGAACACCCAGGACTGATCTCCTTTAGGATGAACTGGTTGGATCTCCTTGCAGTCCAAGGGACTCTCAAGAGTCTTCTCCAACACCATAGTTCAAAAGCATCAATTTTTTGGCGTTCAGCTTTCTTCACAGTCCAACTCTCACATCCATACATGACCACTGGAAAAACCATAGCCTTGACTAGATGGACCTTTGTTGGCAAAGTAATGTCTCTGCTTTTTAATATGCTATCCAGGTTGGTCATAATTTTCCATCCAAGGAGTAAGAGTCTTTTAATTTCATGGCTGCAGTCACCATCTGCAGTGATTTTGGAGCCCCAAAAAATAAAGTCTGACACTGTTTTCCACTGTCTCCCCATCTATGTCCCATGGGGTGATGGAACCAGATGCCATGATCCTAGTTTTCTGAATGTTAAGCTTTAAGCCAACTTTTTCACTCTGCTCTTTCACTTTCATCAAGAGGCTTTTTAGTTCCTCTTCACTTTCTGCCATAAGGGTGGTGTCATCTGCATATCTGAGGTTATTGATATTTCTCCCAACAATCTTGATTCCAGCTTGTGCTTCTTCCAGCCCAGTGTTTCTCATGATGATGTACTCTGCATATAAGTTAAATAAGCAGGGTGACAATATACAGCCTTGACGTACTCCTTTTCCTATTTGAAACTAGTCTGTTGTTCCATGTCCAGTTCTAACTGTTGCTTCCTGACCTGCATACAGGTTTCTCAAGAGGCAGGTCAGATGGTCTGGTATTCCCGTCTCTTTCAGAATTTTCCACAGTTTGTTGTGATTCAGACAGTTGAAGGCTTTGGCATAGTCAATAAAGCAGAAATAGATGTTTTTCTGGAAGTCTCTTGCTTTTTTGATGATCCAGTGGATATTGGCAATTTGATCTCTGGTTCCTCTGCCTTTTATAAAACCAGCTTGAACATCTGGAAGTTCTCAGTTCGTGTATTGCTGAAGCCTGGCTTGGAGAATTTTGAGCATTACTTTAACAGCATGTGAGATGAGTGCAGTTGTGCGGTAGTTTGATCATTCTTTGGGATTGCCTTTCTTAGGGATTGGAATGAAAACTGACCTTTTCCAGTCCTGTGGCCACTGCTGAGTTTTCCAAATTTGCTGGCGTATTGAGTGCGGAGATCCTCAATCCTAACTGGGAATCCACCCTGAATATTCATTGGAAGGACTGTTACTGAAGCTGAAGCTCCAATACTTTGGCCACCTGGTGTAAAGAGCCAACTCATTCGAAAAGACCCTGATGATGGGAAAGATTGAAGGCAAAAGGAGAAGTGGGTAGCAGAGGATGAGATAATTAGATACCATCACCAACTCAATGGACATGAATTTGAACAAACTCTGGGAGATAGTGGAGGACAGGGGAGCCTTATGTGCTGCAGTCCATGGGGCCGCAAAGAGTCGCACACAACTTAGCAACTAAACCACAACATCTGTAACAAGTCATTCACTAATTAGGCACTTTTTCTTACTATGAACCCTTGAGTGATAATGGCAGTTTTGAAAACTTTCTCAGAGGTGTATAAATAAACAGTGGAATTATATGGTGCTGGCTTGTTTAATCTTTTCTAGGATCATACCAGTCCCATCAGTGCATGAAGGATTTTCTCCATGGTAATATTTCCTTGAATGCAAAAGCTTTGTGGACTTTGAAAGCACTCACTCAGGGATGCTATTCCTGCCAAATCCAAATCTTGATGAATTAGGACCTTGAACCAAAAGGAAATTGGTTATACCTCATGTTCTGTGTGTTGGAAAGAAGACACAAACTGTGGCCTGTGGATCTCTGTGCTTTAATTATTGCTGTAAAAGACTGGTACACAATATCTTCTCTAAGGAAGGAACCAAATATGACAAACATGTTCTTTATCTTTGTATATCAGAACAAGAGCAGAGCCAATTGACTCTTGTCTCTTCACTCTGCTCAAGGATACTATGCCTCCAACTTGCAGGAGAGCTTACAATTTATAAGGGTAAATGTTAGATACATCTCTAAGACTAATTGAAACTTTTGGGATTACTGAGACATGCAAACACTGATATGAGTACAGAGAAACAGAGATGGAGTGCTCAACAATAAGCCATTGCTACAGCTTCAATGCCATGGATTAAAAATAGAACATCATTTGAGGTATTGTAGTCTATCCAGTAATAAAGGTAATTACAAAATACTGATAGACTTAAATATATGATTTTAGACACATTCAATTTAGCAAATATTTATTGAGTGCCTACTCTGTGTTGGGCAATGTTCTAGGCTCTATACAGTGATCAAAACAAAGTTCTCAGTCCTTGTAGAATTTATATCTGAGGAGGGAGGCAAGACAGATAGTTCAGTTCAGTTCAGTCGCTCAGTCACATCTAACTCTTTGTGACCCCATGGACTGAGCATGCCAGGCCTCCCTGTCCTTCACCAGCTCCCAGAGCTTGCTCAAACTCATGTCTATTGAGTTGGTGATGCCATCCATCTCATCCTCTGTCATCCCCTTCTCTTTCCTCCAGCCTTCAATCTTTCCCACATCAGCGTCTTTTCAAATGAGTCAGTTCTTCACATCAAGTGGCCAAAGTATTGGAGTTTCAGCTTCAGCATCAGTCCTTCCGAATATTCAAGACTGATTTTCTTTAGGATGGACTGGTTGAATCTCCTTGCTGTCCAAGGGACTCTCAAGAGTCTTCTCCAACACCACAGTTCAAAAGCATCAATTCTTCAGCGCTCAGTTTTCTTTATAGTCCAACTCTCACATCCATACATGACTACTAGAAGAACCATACCTTTTACTAGATGGACCTTTGTTGGCAAAGTAATGTCTCTGTTTTTTAATATGCTGTCTAGGTTAATAAACAGTGAAAATAAGAAATGAGGGTAGCCAATATAGTATAAATTATAAGGTGATGATATTGTAGCAAAAAAAAAAAAGAAGAGGAGGAGAGCGGGATAATGGTCTAATGTTTTGGATAAATTAGTCAGGTTGAGTAAGTGTCATAGAAAACAAGAGTTAAGCAAAGAATGGTTGGAGGTGAGGGAGTTAGCTATGCAGATGTCTGAAAAAGCATTCTGAGCAGACTGATGGCCCATGTATGTTTATTTTTCAGGGAACAGGAAGGAGGCCAGAATGACCAACATGGTAATTAGTTTATTGGTTAAGTTAATGCAATAAAATCTTAATGGCTTATCAGAACAGAAATCTAATATTTTGTTCACATAAGTCTGCTTCATTCAGGAGCCCAGGCTGATGGTGACTGTGTTATCTTCAACAAGTGACTTTCAAGGTAACCTTGGATGTTGATATCCAGCAGGTGGTAGAAGAGAATATGAAGAATTATAAAAAGGGTTTTACGGCCCAGGGTTAGGGTGACCAACTCCCCATTTGCCTGGGAATGATGGGTTTCCCAGGATGTGGAACAGGAATGGCTGGTAACTGTTGGCCAGACCTAGAAACGCCTTGTGGTGGGTACATGTCTTGGCCAGAAGTCAGTTACACGTTATGCAGGTAGACATGAGGTCCCATCACTCTCATCCCACCAATACCTCTCCCCCCGAAGAATGAGTCCCAAAAGCAATAACTATAATGTACGCCTTTAAAAATTTTTTTAATTGAAGTATAATTGACTTATAATATTACATCATCTTCAGATATATTACATAGTAATTTGATATTTTTAAACATTACAAGATGATCACCATGATAAGTCTAGTTACCATCGCCATACACAATTATTACAGTGTCATTGACTGTATTTCCTATGCTGTACATTGCATCCCCAGTGACTCATTTATTTTATATAATGTGTGTCTTTGCAGGGAGTGGAAAAGCAGTGATTGAAAAGGAAAGGATACGCTAATAACCACATCAAAGACCTCTACCTGCTATAGACTCCCCAATATCTTCTCCCTTTTCCCTTTTATATCATAATTTCCTATTATGGAACATTTGAAAGAGTACTTTAAGTCAGTGTAAATGTTGCTTTCTTATCATTGACTAAACTATAATTTCTTAATTTAAGTTCATGCCTTTGTGAATTTTTTCAATAGCGAGATCTAAATGTTGGAAAACCCTGCCATCTGTTAACATTCACTACCCGTTTGAAAACAAAGTGAAGTAAGCCCTGTGAATATGTTTAAGTCAAGTTCCATAATAGAAGATTGAGTAGACATTAATTATCTCACATAATCATTAGATACTAAAGATATCAACCGATAAGTATGGTACATTGTTCATTTCCTTAATAACATTTTTAAAATGAGATGCTATAGAAAAAAACCATACTGATGGCAGTGTTAAATTCCAGCAGATAGAAAAAAAAATTTTTTTAAACAAAGGAGGCTAGGACAAAGCAGGCAGAAAAGCCCAATATAAGCAATAAAGAAAGTACTATGTGATTTTGAGATTGGGGACAGAGTGAATTCCTAGCAGGTCTCCCTAAAAGATGGGTAAAAATAGTTAGCGAGGTCTGATTATACTTCCCATCAGATAAGTTTATGTTTTAGATCTGCTCTCTGAAAAAAAAAAAAAGAAAGCTAAATTAGCAAATTTTTACCACTGGATAAAGCACCATGCATTTATATACAGAGAGCAATCCATATTCATTGCTCAAATATTTTTTCTTCGTAAGAACATGGAGGTTCACCTCTTGAAAACTCCAACATTAGTGACTATTTCTAGTATGTGTCTGGAATTGCTAAAACTTCCTTCTGAGGCCTGAACCAAATATTTAATTAATTTCATATATTGGCAGCTTTGCAAGGACATAATTAGTGTACTCTGATTTCATTCATAAATTAAGAGGAGAATGACTTTCCTAACCTGATTAGTGGCCTCTGGCCTTGGTTTCAGGGTGGAAAGTACATCTAATAAATATAAGAGTATATGTCCTTTTACTAGCATATCATCACTAGTGAATAAAGGAATTAGGCTATATTCGTGATGCTTATAACATTAATGAACTTCATATAAAACAAAATTTATTGGTGGCCGTTAGTAAGCAGGCGCAAATTTTAAACAGGAGTTAAAAAGAGCAACCTCAATTTCCTTATTTCTGACTTGAATGCTATGAAAATGAGCATCCCTAGTGATGCATATCACTTACTTATTTTTAAAAGATTTATTTATTTGTTTGTTTATTTTATTTTTGGTTATGCTGACTCTGTTGCTGCCAGTGGGCTTTCTCTAGTTGCAGTGAGTGAGGGCTACTCTTTGTTGAGGTGCACAGGCTTCTCACTGCAGTGGCTTCTCTTGTTGCAGAGCACGGGCTCTGGGTGTGTGGACTTCAGTGGCGCACAAGCTTAAATGCCCCATGGCACGTGGCATCCTCTGGGAGCAGGGATTGAACCCATGTGCCCTGCATTGGCAGGCACATTCTTAACCACTCAACTACCAGGGAAGCCTAGATACCATTTAACTGATAAAAACTAAAGAAAGGATTTGCATTGCATTTCCTATCTATTCTCAACTTGATACAAGACCCTCACAGCTGGGGCCATGGACTCCACCTTTGGAAACACTGGTCTTCAGACAGAGTAACATCTTTAGACTGCTGACTATAGGACCTTTGAAGTCTCATTCACAGAAGAGATGATGATGTTTGAAGCTTTCTGCTCCTATCCACTCTTGTTTTTTGTCTTCTGTGACTATATTTTAATTTTTCACTTTTTAAAATTTTATCTTATTTTTTTAAATTGAAGTATAATTGCTCTATAGTGTTGCATCAGTTTCTGCTGTATAACCAAATGAATCAGCCACATGTATACAGATATCCTCTCCCTCTTGGACCTCGATCCCACCCTACGCCAGTCCCACCCCTCTCGGTCTTCACAGAGCACCGAGCTGAGCTGCCTGTACTATATAGCAGCTTCCCACTAGCTAGCTATTTTACACCTGGCGGTGTATATATGTCAATCCCATTCTTCTCATTCACCCCACCTCCCCGTCCCTCTCATGGCCACATGTCCATTCTCTATATCTCCATCTCTATTCTTGCCCTGAAAATAGGTACCATTTTTTTTTAGATTCCGCATATGTGTGTTATCTTTGGCTCTTTGCATTTGCACAGTGCTGAGAGGAAGACAGGACCCTCCATCTATAATACTTTGGGAAAGGAAGTCTCTTTTTCTATCTTTAGTAAGCTGTGCTTGGGCTGAAACCCCAAGTGCTCCTCTAACTCCTGAGTTGCATTCACTGAACTTCTTTTAATGATACTGTTCTGGTTTCAAGAAGTCTCAAGTTCAGGATCAGTCTTGGGAGATTGATCAAGACTAGCACAGCTGTGGAATCATGATGTCACTGACAGTATTTTCTCCCTGTCCTTGTCGTCTAGTGTAGTCATCCCTACCATTCTGGTCTCAAAGTCCATTTCCAGTTTGTTCTAAGTGAGGCTCTCAGGTTTTTATGCAGAGTAAGGAATTATGATTTTAAAATATAAATGTATAAAGGATTCTATTTTAACAACTTTGGTTATCATGTAGAGTAATAACAGTAGTATGTGCCAAACTTACCATTACTAAAATCTTTGTTGTCTCATTTAAGTTCTCACAAGTAATATCATGGGGTAGAAATGATAATCCTTTGTATTTTACAAATACAGAGTTTTAGCAATTTTTTAAAACAGTACTGAAGTTGAATCTATTTGCATTATATGGGGGAGAGAGGATTCTCATTTAAAAGTCTTATTTTTATGAATTACATTGATTACCACTTCAATTCTCTTCTCCATTTTGATATTCTGAGCTACATCTCCATTTCAAAGGCAAAGTATACTAGGATTAAACAAAGAGCCCTCCATATCCATACGTTCAACATCCTTGGATTCAACCAATTATAAATCAAAAATATTTTAACAATTTTAACTTTAATTTGCCATGTACCAGCAACTATTTATGTAACATTTACATTATATTTACAACTATTTATATAACATTTACCCTGTATTAAGTATTATAAGCAATCTAGAGATGCCTTATAGCAGGGGTCCCCTGCCTCCCAAGATCTAATGCCTGATGAACTGAGGTGGAGCCGATGTAAAAATAATAGGAATAAAGTACACAATAAATGTAATTAGCTTGCGTGTGTGCTGCATCGCTTCAGTCATGTCTGATTCTGTGTGACACTATGGGCTATAGCCCACCAGACTCCTCTGTCCATGGGATTTTCCAGGTAAAAATACTGGAATGGGTCGCCGTGCCCTTCTCCAGGGGATCTTCCCAACTCAGGATCAAACTCAGGTCTCTTACATTTCCTGCATTGGCAGGCTAGTTCTTTACCTCTAGTGCCACTTGGGAAGCTTAATGGGCTAAATTATCCCAAATCATCCCCCCACCCCCCAGTTTATGGAAGAATCGTTTTCCACAAAACTAATCCCTGGTGCCGAAAAGGTTGAGGACCACTGTGTTAAAGTATACAGAAAGATGTGTGTAGGTTCTATGCAAATATTTTACCATTTTATATAAAGTAATTGAGCATCTATGGATTTGGGTATCCATGGTGGGGGCGTGGTTGCTGGAACCAGTCCGCAGTAGATACTGAGGGACAGAGGTATATGAACTGTGCCCAGATTGGATCCTGCAACAGAAAAAGAATATTAGTGGAAAAGCTAGTGAAATCAAGGTAAAGTCTGGAGCTAAGTTAAAAACATGTACCGACATTGGTTTCTCAGTTTTGACAATTCCACCATGGTCATGTAAAATCTACCATTAGGGGAAACTAAATGAAGAGTGGAAGGAAACTGTCTCTATGACCTTTGCAATTTTTCTATAGAAGTATTCCAAAATAAATTTATTATAAAATAGCAGGGTGGAGAGTTGAGACATTCTTCTCTGTCCAGTACACTTTGCCCTTTAGCAACAGTGATAAGGTCTTGAATTGCTGATACCCAGAGAGGGGCCCACTTCAAATCAATGTTTTTAGAATTGCTACCATATTCAGAAAATGCTACGCCTTATCCTTCTGTTTTAATGCATAGGTTTTATTTGTTTGTTTATTTTGTTTTTGTTTGCTTTAACAAGGCTTTCAAGTAGGGGGCAAAGAGTAATGGAAAAGGAACTCCTCCCCATTCTTTAACATTCTGAATCCTTAATGATGGTCCATTAGTAAATCCTGGTATTTAGTGGCTGTCAGTGGAGAGAAATATTTGCAAGCCTCTCCTTCTCCATAGGGTTCTCACAGAAAGGGTACTAGAGTGGTTTACCATTCCCTCCTCTAGTGTTTTGTCAAAACAAAACAGCAAACAGCTGACTCACTGGGAAAGACCCTGATGCTGGGAAAGATTGAGGGCAGAAGGAGAAGGGGGCGGCAGAGGATGAGATGGTTGGATAGCATCACTGACTTAATGGACATGAGCTTGGGCAAACTCTGGAAGGTAGTGGAGGGCAGGGAAGCCTGACGTGCTGCAGTCAATGGGGTCACAAGAGTTGGACACAACTTAGTGACTGAACAACAGCATCCTTCTCCATGAAGCTCCCAAGGAACACACTTGCAATTGTTATGGTAGCAAGCGAGAGGCTCCTGCTCATCACTGCCATTCAGAGCTCTCTGAGAAGCTGTGACTGAGTCTCATGGTCCAGGGAAAGTCTCTCCCCCTTTCCAAGGCCAAGCTCACGTTGTAGCCCAAGTGCAGGAAACTGAAGACCACTTAAGTGTGTGATGTTAGTGTATTTATATTTGTAACTGAAGATTCCCAAGTTAATCAATGAGTTCAGGTCAAACAAGTCCTCATTTCAGATGGTGGGTGGGTACCTTGTAGGATTTGGTGAGATTTCCCCAGCATCTTGCTCATGCAGAACCTTCTGATCTAAGTCTCTTGGGGATGGTCAGGTGCTGAGCATCCTGAGAAAGTTGACTCTCCAACCACTTTGTGCGTGTGTGTTAGTAGCTCAGTCATTTCTGTCTCTTTGCAACCCCATGGACTGTAGCCCACCAGGCTCCTCTGTCCATGGAATTCTCTGGGCAAGAATACTAGAGTGATATGCCATTCCCTTCTCCAGGGGATCTTCCTGACCTTGGGATCAAACCCGGATCTCCCACGCTGCAGACAAATTCTTTACCGTCTAAGCCACCAGGGAAGCCCCCAGCCACTTTAGAGCAGGTTTAAAGAAAGAATATTGGAACCTGATAGATGTTTTCCCTTTGCCTATGCCTAATCTAAATGCCATGTTTCTACCTAATTCCTCTATGTCAAGGTGTTGGCTCATATGCTGACATACTGACATTTACTGCCTTTATCAATTAGCAATTAAGCAGCATTTGCAAAGCAGCCAATTAAAGACTACATATTGTCAAAGTGCCTAAAAGCCAGAAACCCAGCAGGCAGGAGAGTCATGGCAAGCAATGCCCCTCTGAGTGATTATTCTTGTTCACATCCTCCAAGTATTAAGACTTGTCAAGCTGCCTTGAAAATACTTACTCCTGGGTTGATACTGGTGGGGTTAATGCAATTGAGTTCATGAGGAACTTTTTTAAGAAGCAAAAGCATTTAACATATATATCAACATGTCAGTTTCAAACAATACTGAGAAATTTTCTTTCCCATAATTAAAAAAAGACCTAAATAGACCCTTACAATAATCCAGATGAATTAGATATTTAAAAGTAGATATATTCTACCATTCTAAGATACAGCCTATTTACAAAAAATCCACGAGTTTGATTGAATATATTGAGGTCAACTAAAGTTACATTGTCCTCTTTTTTATTTATAAATGCCTATGTAGATGGGAAAACAGTGGAAGCAGTGTCAGACTTTATTTTTTGGGGCTCCAAAATCATTGCAGATGGTGATTGCAGTCATGAAATTAAAAGATGCTTACTCCTTGGAAGGAAAGTTATGACCAACCTAGACAGCATATTAAAAAGCAGAGACGTTACTTTGCCAACAAAGGTCCGTCTAGTCAAGGTTATGGTTTTTCCAGTGGTCATGTATGGATGTGAGAGTTGGACTATGAAGAAGGCTGAGTGCCGAAAAATTGATGCTTTTGAACTATGGTGTTGGAGAAGACTCTTGAGAGCCCCTTGGACTGCAAGGAGATCCAACCAGTCCATCCTTTTTTTTTTTTTTTTCATTTATTTTTATTTGTTGGAGGCTAAATACTCCACAACATTGCAGTGGGTTCTGTCACACATTGACATGAATCAGCCATGGAGTTACATGTGTTCCCCATCCCAACCAGTCTATCCTAAAGGAGATCAGTCCTGGGTGTTCATTAGAAGGACTGATGCTGAAGCTGAAACTCCAATACTTTGCCCACCTCATGCGAAGAGTTGATTCATTGGAAAAGACCCTCCCAAGCTGGGAGGGCTTGGGGGCAGGAGGAGAAGGGGATGACAGAGGATGAGATGGCTGGATGGCATCACTGACTCGATGGACATGAGTTTGAGTAAACTCCAGGAGTTGGTGATGGACAGGGAGGCCTGGCGTGCTGTGATTCATGGGTTCGCCAAGAGTCAGATACGGCTGAGTGACTGAACTAACTAACTACTAACTAATGTTAAAAAAAAATAAAAATCAATGTGTTGTAGGTCTATACGTAACCTATTCCTTAGTCTCATGTTAGAGGTATGTTATAAGAATGGATATTTTACTTGGCTTCAAAATGTCTTATAAGAACAATAAGGCTTAACTGATCAAGTCCTTACTCAAATGCTTGTGTTTTTCATCATGATATCATATGCTTCTAAATTAATAATAATTTTCATTGTAGAAAAATAGAGAAAATTTATATTAGTCTTAGAAACTGTTAATAGCACTGTAAATTTATGAGATGATTTTAACAGAAAAAAATTATAGAAGAATATAGCTATTTTAATGGTAATATTACTAACTGTAGAGTGAGAAAGGGAGGTCCCATTGGGGTAAACTATGTTATTATAACTTGTTACTCACAATTTCTTTTTGATCATTTCTTTAGGCTCTGAGGTGAAATGAGTTACTAATTAAATTGGTAAACACACATATTGTGTATGTGTAGAAATGTAATCACATTTTGTCTTAGAAGTACATTAAATTGTTTGGAGTCACTGTAAAAACAACAACAACAACAAAGTTACATTCCCGGTCTGTTATTTAATAGGTTTTAATAGTATGGTGGCTCAGTGGTAAAGAATCCATCTGCCAATGTAGGAGATGCAGGAGACGAGGGTTTGATCCCTGGGTTGAGAAGATCCCCTGGAAGAAATGGCAACCCACTCCAATGTTCTTGGCTGGAAAAGCTAGTCCGTACGGTTGGAAAGAGTCGTACATAACTGAGTGACTGACCACCCAGGCAATAGTATAGTGACCTGGGTAATCACTTGAATTTCAGTTTTCCTATTTATAAAATTTGAATGGTGACAGACATGTGGCTCATTGGATAGTTTTTCCAATTTGATACAAGGCTGGATGTTAGGAGATGCTGACTTTTCCTCCTTGCCTGCTTCCTTACTTTTCTTCCCCATTCTTTCTGCCAGTTCCCACGTGTTGACTGCTCTGACTACTGTGCAGGTGTGAGGAAAGGAATAAATTAGAAGTAAATAAATGTCTATTGGATTTATTTTTTCCAAAAGCATAAGCTCATAGAGAGTTTGAGGTTTTTACAAAGAGAAGAAGAAAGGAATGTGCGGATAAAGAAAGCATCTGGAAAAACTTAGAGGAAGAGGGATTTCTCTAGGATCACACAGATACCCTGTGATTGTGAGAGGAACAGAGAGAGGTCTGTGGATTTTGAAAGCAGGCAGTGTTCATGCTGCTTCTTGGCAGTGCCCCCTGAGACAGCAAAACCCCAGAGAAGAAAGACTACTTGATAGTTTCAGGCTGATGAGACCCCAGGACACCTCGAAACAGTTCCTTGTGACCCAAAAGTAGCTGCAAAGCAGCTGAGTGTGTCCCGAGCTGTGAAGTCATGTGGATGGGAAGGATGCACATTTCAGTGGGAATCTGTGAAAATATATGATCAATGAGCAAAGTGTCCTTCATTCTGTGTCCTTTGTTCTTTAACCTCAGAAGTTTCACAGTTCTAGGCTTGGTAGGAGAGAAAGTCTGAGAATGACTGACATTAAGTTTCCTGCCAGCCAGAGGGATAGGCATTAAAACAAAATTTAAGTTGATTTGTTTAAAGATATGAACTATTTCCAGCATACTTGAATACATGGAATGAGATTTATACCCAGTCACATGTAAAATATTCAGTGTGACCTCAGGTATGTGGATGATGCTCAGTTAACAGTACCTGTCATTATTTATCAACTTAAATTGACAACTATAAAAAGGATAATGTAAAAAAAAATCTAATATTCTTGTATCTTTTTACCCTCCAATATGAGACCGTAGAGGAGAAGGAAATGGCAATCCACTCCAATATTCTTGCCTGAGGTATCCCGTGGAGAGAGGAGCCTGGTGGGCTGTGTAGGATCACACAGAGTTGGCATGCGACTTAGCATGAATGCATGCATTGGAGAAGGAAATGGCAACCCACTCCAGTACTCTTGGCTGGAGAATCCCAGGGACAGGGAAACCTGGTGGGCTGCCATCTATGGGGTCGCACAGAGTCGGACACGACTGAAGTGACGCAGCAGCAGCAGCAGCAGCATGAGACCATAATCTATAAGAGATGAGTTTTCATATACTGGTAGTGTTTTCTCTGAACCTGAACTTGGAATTCATTTCCCATTACAATACTTAACTAATGACCAAAATGGTTGAGATAGCTTTAAAGCACCGGAGGAGGGGAGGAAAGGGGTCAGTGGCCAAATAAGACTGTGCGGTCTGGGGACTTCCCTGATTGTGCAGTGGCTAAAACTCTGTGCTTCCAATGCAGGGGGCTGGGATTCCATCTCTGGTCAGGGATCTAGATCCCACATGCCTCCGCTGAGTTCACAGGCTGCAGCTAAAGATCTCCCATGTCACAACAAAGGTGGAAGATCCCTTGTGCCTCAATTATGACCCAGTGCAGCCAAAGAGATAGATAAATATATTTTAATTTTTTAAAAAAGACTGTGCAGACTGGAATCAGAATTTTACCCTTATTTAACTGGAGAAGGATGGACCCTTATTCCCTGATACTACATAGACATCCAAGGGCTTTGGGACTGTTTTTGTTTTGCTTTTGGTGTTTAATTTAGCTTTGAGTGCTGGAAATCTCAGAGAAAATAATAAATTTGGGGGTAAACAATAACTTTGATGGGTTTGGTGGAAAAGCGGTAAATTGAGATTTAATGGGATTTGGTTCTTGGCTATAAGTTTTCTGCTCTATGACCTAGAAAGTGTGTGTGCAGGTGGTGGTGAGGGAAACAGATATGCCTTAAGCGTTGAGCAAGTGACACCAGTTGCCTACCTCCAGAAGCAGCAGGTGCTGTCAACTCACTGGATCGTTCGCATGGTTTGTACATGTTGGGGTCACCAAGAAAGACACAACTCACACAGGCACTGGACAGAACAATGCTTGACTCATACAGAGAAGAGACAGAGCAGGATCAGCTTCAGTGGTGAGTGTCAGTCCCCCATGGCCAGGGGGTCTCACCCTGCAGCTGACACAGGGAGATGGCTTATGCTGCAGCCAAAGGACCTTGCTCTTCTTCTGCGGGAAACAGAGACAGCAGGGGGTTGACCAGATGCCCTCTGATGCACATGCTTAGATAGAACCAAGAAATATACATCAAACCTGGAACGGGGGAAAACATTTCCAAGCAAAGAGATATGCCCAGAACAAGACATAAGAGTTCTTTATCTCTTTGTAAGTACAAATTCTAGGCGAGGATGCATTCTTCTGTGACCATGCAGAGGTCAAAAGTCTATGTGCACATGACTACCTCTTCCAACATCTTGTTTCCAACAATGGCTAGTTTTTTTTTAACCCATTTTCAAGTAGTTTCTTGCCTGGTGCTTTTTTTTTTGCCTTCTCAATATTTAGATTGAGAAGATTCTCAAGTTACAAAAATAACTTGGAGTTTGTATCCAGGCAGAGAAGAAATTATGGTTTTTCTATTTGAATTCTTCCAACATTTATCTGGTTCTATTAATCTGGGCTAGGGACTCTCCCACAGGTGCTGAGCAAAGAAAATTTGAGCAAAAGGTAGAGGAGATAGAGGTTGTCTTTGGGTTTCTCCAGAGTTTATTGCAATGCCCGGTCCTAACCTCCAGGGACTCAGGGTCCTCAGGGTATCTTCAGTTGTTTTGGGTCCCATTAACACAGAGCTTCAGGCTTCCCAGGTGGCTCAGTGGTAAAAAAAAAAATCCACCTGCCCCTGCAGGAGATGCAGGTTTGATCCTTGAGTTGGGAAGATACCCTGGAGTGGGAAATGGTGACCCACTCCAACATTCTTGCCTGGAAAATTCCATGGACAGAGGAGGCTGGCAGACTACTGTCCATGGGGTTGTAAAGAGTCAGACACTCACGAAGAGTTGGACATGACTGAGTGAGCACACACAATACAGAGCTTCATTGTAGACCCAAGGTGACCATACATCTTGCTTCCCTGGGACAGCCTTCATCTGCCTGTCTTACTCACCTCCCAAATGTCGATGTCTCTTTTGTTCTTCAAAAAGGCAATGAGCTAATTTGCTTAGCTGCTCATAATAAACACTCACATTGCAGATTATAGACATACTGCCTTTATGACAACAGATGAATGTGCCCCACCGTTTAGGCTGTCTCAGTGAGGGGAGGTGCATTACTGTTCTTTAATGCCCCAGAATCCAGGGTTCCATATGTCCTGCTAAGAGTGCTACATTGAGAGTACTGGAACCTCCAGTCTAAAACTGTAACTCTGATAAGAAAACCTCAGTAATGCAGAATGGGGATGGGATTGATGGACAGATAAGGTGGAGCATCCTGGAAAAGCCAAGGAACTGCTCTCACCATCCTTGCTTGACCAAGAAGTTTCGGCCCAAACTTGGGAAAGTAAAAGTCAAACTTTTTACCTTTAAGTCGTAGAGATACGGGGAGGAATGGCTTTCTCTTGATTTCTCTCGATCTATCAAGATCTTAACTTTTTGAGGTCACTCTGTTAGGCAGAGTTGAGTGAAACCAACAAGGACACTGACAACTATTAAAGGTTTTCTCAGTACCACATGGTGTGATCTTGGCCAATTGACTCAAGTCTCTGGATTTACTTTCTCACCTGTAGAACTATAAGTGAACATGACAAATGATGTCTTTGGGTTATTTTTAAAATAGTTTTGAACTCACAGACGGGCTGAGGGAGTCTGAGATCCACAGACGTCCCTGACTACACTGAGAACTGCTGACTTAAACCATGAGATTGTGGAAAGGATTAAATGAGGTAATATACTATAAGGATTTGGCACCATGCCTAGTAAATGATAAAATCCTAAAAATGTTAGCTATTGTTCAGTTTAGTTACTGGGAGTCACAAAACCACTCATAACACTGAGGAGGAATTCTACCCTAGTGATACTGGACATGGTTATATTGTAGCTTAGAAGCTGTCAGATCAGCACATTTTCTACAGTGTTTTCTGCCTAAAGTGGCTTTCAAAATATGCAGATGTTGGATTTCCAAGACTATCATTTCATTTTTTTTAATATTACTTATACTTTTATATTGTATCTTATAGAATAAAATTTATTTTTAATCTTAAACACAATTTTTATCTCATGGTGGGAAATTTAGAAATTAGAAATGCAAAGAATAATACCACATTCAATCTCTCAACTATTGAAAGAAGCCACAGTGAACGTTTTGATGGATTTTCTGCTGGTCTTTTGTTTTTGTCCAAGCATATGTAGTTTAGAGCTGTTTATGACATACAAATTAATTGTTTCTGTGGTTATTTCTGTCTGAATTAGTAAGCTTTTAAAGCTAAAAATTTGTTTGGTTTTTACCACAGTCTCAACAATTATTCCAACTTCTGATTTCACAACTTGTCAGGATGTCTTGCATTTATGTCTTAATTCAGCAGAAAGATGGAGAATCTTTTTCTCAGCCCCTCACTTTCATGGATCATTACATAAGTAGCAATCAGCAAGTGAAAGGTAATATATTAATAGCTGCCTCCAATGAAACATGATGTATAGGACAGGTATACAGATACCTGTACAATATTATACAGATACCTGTATAGTACCTGTATACCTGTATACAGATAATAATTATTATTATCAATAATAATAATAATAATAATAAATTAATTATAGACTTTTTTTTGGCTATGCCAGGAACCACATGGGATCTTAGTTTCCCAGTCAGGGAGTGAACCTATGACCCCTGCAGTGGAATCACAGAGTCCTAACCACTGGACTTCTGGGGAATTCCTAATTATAAACATTCTTGATTAAAATTTTTTGTTTAAACTTCTATATATTTAACAATATTCTCCTAAATATTTTAACAGGATATCTTATTTTCAAAACTTTTTTATTTATTTGCTTTTCTAGAAAGCTACTTATTGCTATTACTATTTTACTGAAGATTTCTTAAACAATGATTTATTGTGTCCACTGTATGCTAAGTAAGGTGCTAGATCCTCGGAATACAGTGATAAAGAAGGGAACCATGGTACCTTCAGGGAGTTTACAGCCCAGTGGGGGAGACAAAAACCAAACAAGTAAACATAGAAGCAAACAAAATGCAAATTGCATTGTTTCCAAGGAAAAAAAGAATAAAGATAAATACAAGGGTCACACAGAGAAAACTACTTTAGGTAGATGGGTTAGGGGTAGTCTGTCTATAGAGATAACATTAAATTAAGAACAAAGTAATCAGTGGTATTTTGTCCAGTAAAAACTGGGAAAAGACCCTTCCAAGGGGAGGACAGCAATCTGCCTAAAGAAGCTGAGTAATAAGAAGCCAGGTACCCTGGGCCAAACCAGAGAGGGCCGTGCACTGGAAAGATGAGTGAGCCAGGCCTGATGGAACTTGGGTCTGGGCTGGACCGGTTAGGAATCAGATCATTGTAGGGCTTTTCAGGCTGATGGTTTTAAGGAAGAGAGGGATAGAATTTGCTATTTTGGCAAACATTCTTGCGTAGAGTTGTGCACAGGAGCTTTGACCTAGCCCAGACAGGGTGAAGCCAGCAGATATGGAAAGTGACTGAAGCCAAGCTGTGCTTTGCAGACAGGTGGACGAGCCTTCGCAATGGGTCGGCAATGGCTGTAAGCAGTTGTGAAAGAGACAGGAACAGGGCTTAAGTTTCCATTTTAAGTAACTGATGGAGGCTCCATTTATAGGCTGGGAAACACGAAAGGAGGAAGATGATTGCAGGAAAGGTTGAGAGGTCCATTTTTGGATATACTGTTCTCACACTCCTGATTCAAGGCCATTCCAGCCTCACACAGAGGCGGCCCTGCACAGGGTCCACAGTCCCATTGCGGTGGTTGGAAAGCGTGTTGCCAGGTAGTTGAATGCTGAATAAATCTGTGGTACAGTATTAATGCCTGGTGGCCAGTAAAATGTTAGGAGACATTTACTGTATTAGGATTCTTTCTCTTTTGAGTGGCAGAAAAGCAAGTTAAACTCACTTAATCAATAAGGGGAATTTATTACCTCATGTATCTGAAAAGTTCAGAGTGCCCCGGGCACAGCTGGTGTGGTTCTCACCAGATTCTCTTTGCCTCCCCGTTTCTCCCTCTGTCTCTATCTATTGTGGCCTCTTCCTGTCTTTCTTTTGTGTTGCTTTATTCTCAGGCTCTCTTTTTGACGGAAAAGATGACCTCTAACTTCAGGTTCACACAGCTCTAATAGTTCATAATCTCAAAGGAAGCGGAAGAACCTCTGCCCTGGGAGGGCTCACATGTCATGTGATCCTAATTTCTAACTACCTCAGGAATGGAGTTACCTGGACAGCCTGGACCACGTGATCCCTCCTGGGCAGGGCAGAGTTGCCTCCATTACAATCACAACAAAAAGGCTCTGCAAAGAAGAAAGTAATTGTGTTCCAAGAGAAAGAAATTCTGGGCAGGCTAAAAACTGGTCAAAAAACAATGATTGTTTCAGAATTGTTATTTGCTGGTCTTCTCTTTGGCAGAATTTACACTGCCAGGCCAGTTGTCTATTAAAGTTGTGTATCTGTGAGTGCTCAGTTGTGTCCAACACTTTGCGACCCCATGGACTGTAGCCTGCCAGACTCCTCTGTCCATGGAATTCTCCAGGCAAGAACACTGGAGTGGGTTGCCATTTCCTACTCCAGGGGATCTTCCTGACCCAGGGATGAAACCCACATCTCTTGTGTTTCCTGCATTGGCAGGCAGATCCTTTACCGCTAGTGTCACCGGGGAAGATAGATCATGACAAATCCTCCATGACTGTACATACAAAAATGCTTCCATTCCTATTTATAAGAGTAGAAGACATATATCCACTCCATCCAGAGATGATACCAAGTAGTCAAGCTATAAATTAAAAAGAGTGGTAGAAAAGGAGCTCTAAACAAAATAATAGTCTCAGAATGTAGGGAGTGGGTTGAAAGTATAGGTGAAATAAAAAGGTAGAAAGTTGATCATTGTTGGAGCTGGTTGGGTAATAAGTACATGAGGGTTTATTATACTCTCCCACTATGTCTGCATATGCTTGAATTTTTCCTTCATAAGAGGTAAATATTTTTAAATGGTGAAGACTGGCAGTGAGTGATGGCACAATGCATCATTTTTTAAATGACAACTGAAAATTATTGTTTTATGTTTCAAGATGTCATTCTTCTCAGACTCCTGAAATAGCATTATACTGTGTGCTTGGTATGGAAATCAGATGAGAATCTGTATTAAATCCATCCATCATACGTCATAATTAACCAATTACCTGAGTCAAAGGATAAGGTTAAAAAATGCAAATAATATTATAATATTCTCAGCAAATTTCTCTAAAAGACAATAATATATGTTAGTTGTCATAATGGAAATGCCACATATTAGGCCTGTCTGCGTCTTGGCTACAATTTTAACCTAAGGATTCCAGGATTACAGTCTATTAGAAAGGAGACAAAAATTCAAGTGGAATGCATTACACTATTGAGTTTAATACATAGAGAACACCAGATATTTCCTTTTTTTTTTTTTTTAAAAAAAGGATAGATTATACTTTGGAGTTCCACCCATAAGATAAAAGAGAGAAAAACAAAAGCCAGACTAGCAATTACTCGTCTCTAGAAATTCCTGTGTGGTTCTGGAGATGAACGTCCCAATGCTCTTTATTTCACTTAAGTTTTTTATCCCACTCCAACATATGAGTGAACAACAAAATTTTTTTTTATAAATTTAATGGCTCTTGACCCTGGTTTATAGATTTTGGTAAATAAAATGTTTTTCTAAGGTGTCAACCAAGAATAATCTAAGCTTCTATCTGGCTTTACTTATCAACTTTATACCTGACATGTCTACATTTCTCTCTCTCTTTTTAAACTATATCCAGTAGTCAAACATGGGTACCCTGAGATGAATTTATCATTTTTGTTATTTGAAAAGGATTTAGGACATAAGAGGTTTAATATTATATTTCAGTTTTATTAAGCTTAGAAGTAGCTTCTTTTGATTTTTTGCTTTGCGTGCCATCTCACTAACTAGGCTGTGCTACATAGTTGAATATGTGTATGTGTGTGTTGTGTACAGTTGATATGTGTGTGGTGTCAAAAAAGAGAAATATGCATACACCCATACAGTAAAATGGTGCTCAGCATGTTATAAACATTTTGCCTCTTTTATTTGAACCGTGTTCCCCCTCAATGAATCTTTCTGTTGATATCTGTGACTTGCCTTACCTGTCCCACTGCTTGCATGAATGCAAGAAGAAAAGAAAATCAGGAAATATCCTCTGAGGGCAGAGTCTTGGCCAGATGGCTGACCTTCATGTTCATCTTTAGTTCCACCATATTGATTGCAAGCAGCACCTGAGACAAAGAGGATCTGGGTCTTGTGTCATTTACTGTCTTGTTTCCGTTGTCCTTTGTTTTTGCCTGGTAATTGATATGATTGGTATACCCAGAGGAACTTTTGAGCACTGGGTACAGATTTTCACACCCAAAAATAAACAAATAAAGAGGTTCCAGCCAATTTCACTGAGTGGGGATGCTCAGTACAGTCAAGTGGGATGTAGCCACACAACAAGCATGTGTTAAGTTGATAAATGTGCTCCTGCATTGATGTATTTGCTTCTCTGCTACATTTGGCAGCAAATACAAACCCTTCCCAACTTAGCAATTTCAGTTCCTTCCATTAAACTATCCTCGTTCATCTCTTTTGTTTTTCTGACCATCTGTGCACAGAGACTTCTATCATAAAATTCATAAATATTTTTGCTAAACCAAACAAATCAATTTTGCCATAAATTGAAGAAGGAAATCCTTTCCAAAATCCCCCAAATATTGTAGAAAAAGGGTAAAATGCTTATTTTCTCTTTGGAGTTAGATTAGCAGAGGAAACAAGATCACACATTTTTGGAACATCATTGTTTCTGACCAATATCATAGATATATATATATATATATATATATATATATATATATATCTTCTCCTTGAGTTCTTTAAAACATATTAAAGAAATTATGGCTCATTTTATTGCTTAAAGGGTTTGAAGTTCATAATTGCACCAACTAGCCAGTAGTTAAGTCCCTAATGCAAAATATTACACTTTATAGACATTCAAAAATAATTTGAATGAACAGATTAATAAGTGAACATTGCATATTTCATTGAATTATAGCTATTAAAAAATGCCTAACACAAGCCCGATATATATTAAGCATCCAATGGATTCGAGGTAAAATTAATATGCATATATGAATAGCTGGATAGAGTAGATATAAATCAATGACTTTATTCATGAGTGTATTGATTCAACAAATATTTGTTGAGAATTCACTCTTTCCCAAGAAAAGTACTAAAACTGAATAAAATAGAGATGTAGTCCCTGATTTTGCAGAGTACTTATGCTCTGGGGATAAGAGACATTAACCCAAGATTTGCATTTAGGATAGTGTGGTTGGGGAAAGCACTTTGAGAAAAAAGCCATGTTGTATGAAATAGTATGTTGTTGTTTGTTGTTTAGTTGCTTAGTTGTGTCCAACTCTGCGACACCATGGACTGTAGCCCACCAGACTCCTCTGTCCATGGAATTTTCCAGGCAAATTACTTGAATGGGTTCCTATTTCCTTCTCCATGTGAGAGTATAACAAAGAGAAATTCTGACACTAGAGAAGCAATATTTAATCTGATTCCTAATGGATAAGCAAGATAGATAGTTGGGAATAAGGTGTCACTGATGTACTATTCTTGACAAAATGTTTAACCCAAATCTAATCTTGAGGAAGAAGTCAGTTAAAGCTGGATTGTGTGAAGTTCTTCAAGATAGAATGTTGTTGGGGAAATTGTGAGCAATTGATGGCTAAGATAAAATGGAGTTTCATATTATAAGCACTTGTATTAGCTATCTGTTGCTGTGTAAAAAAAAGTACCCCAAACCTAGCAGCTTAAAACAATAGTAAATATTTATTATTATGTACAATTGGGCTTCCCAGGTGGCTCAGTGGTAAAGAACCTGCCTGCCAATGCAGGAGACATAAGAGACGAGGGTTTGACCTCTGGGTTGGGAAGGTCCCCTGGAGGAGGGCATGGCAGCCCACTCCAGTGTTCTTGCCTGGAAAATCCAATGGACCAAGGAGCCTGGCAGACTACAGTCCATTGCATCACAGAGTTAGACACGACTGAAGCGGCTTAGTGCATATCCCATACAGTTACAAGAGTTAGGAATTCAAGACCAGCCTAGGTGTGTGGTTCAGGCTTTAGTTTTTTTTTTTCCTATGAGTTCATTTGTTTGTTTTTGAAGTATAATTGACCTATAAGACTATGTTAGTTCCTGTGACACAGCATAGTGATTTGTTATTTCTATGTATTTCCAGATAATCACCATGATAAATCTATTTACAATCTATCACCATATAAAGATTTACATAATTACTGATTATATTCCCTACACTGTACATTATGTCCTCATGACCCATTTATTTTATAACTTGAAGCTTGTACCTCTTAATCTCTCTCACCTAATTCTGTCTGACCCCCAACAACCTTTCCCTTCTTCTGGCAACCACCTGTTTGTTCTCTATCACTTTGTTTATCTTTGTTCATTTGTTTTGTTTTGTTAAGAGTCTACATGTAAGTGAAGTCATACAGGATTTTTATTTCTTTGTCTGACATTTCACTCACCATAATACCCTCTAAGTCCATTATAATTACATCAAAAAGAACAAAATATCTAGGAATAAATCAAACTAAAGAGGTAAAAGGCCTGTACTCAGAAAACTATAAGACTCTGATGAAAGAAGCTGAAGATAACGTGAACAGAAAGATATACCATGCTCATGGATTGGAAGAATTAATATTGTTGAAATGTCATACCACCCAAAGGAATCTACACATTCAACACAGTCTCTTTCAAAATATTGATGGTGTATTTCACAGAACTAGAACTAACAATTGCAAAATATGTATGGAAACACAAAAGACTCCAAATAGTCAGACAATCTTGAGAAAGAAGAACGAAGCTGGAGGTATCATGCTCCCTGATTTCAAACTATAACACATATCCACAGTAATCAAAACAGTGTGGCTCTGGCACAAAAACAGATACATCAATCAATGCAACAGGATAAAGAGCCCAGAAATGAAACTACACTTACATGGGCAATTAATCTACAACAAAGAAGGCAAGAATATACAGTGGGGAAGAGACAGCCCCTTCAATAGTGTTGGTAAAACAAGACTACTTTCTCACACATATACAAAAATAAATTCAAAATGGCTTAAGGACTTAAATGTAAGACCTGAAACCATAAAATTTCTAGAAGAAAATTAGGTGGTATACTCTTTGACATTAGGCTTAGAAATACTTTTTTTTCAATATCAAGCAAGGGAAACAAAAACAATAATAAACAGATGGGACTATATCAAACTAAAAAGCTTTTGCACAGGGAGGGAAACTATTAACAAAATGGGAGAAGATGTTTGCAAATGATACATTCAATAGGGATTAATATATGAAACATGCAAAGTGCTCATAAAACTCAACATCAAAAAAAAAAACCCAAGCACCTTGATTAAAAAATAGACAGAAGATCTGTATAGACATTTTCCTAAGGAAGATACACAGATGGTCAGTAGATGCATAAAAAGATCTCAAAATCACAAATCATGAGGTAAAAAGCAAATCAAAACCACAATGAGATATCATCTCACAACATGTCAAAATGATTATTATCAAAAGAAAATAACAAGTGTTGGTGAGTGTGAGGAGAAAAGGGAACACTTGTGCCCTGTTGGTAGGAATATAAATAGGTGTAGACACTATGGAAAACAGTATGGAGAGTCCTCAAAAAATTAAAAATAGAACTGCCATCTGATCCAGAAATTCCACTCTTGAAATGTCTTTTGAAACCTGAACACTAATTTGAAAAGATATACACACCCCTATGTCCACTGAAGCATTATTTACAATAGCCAAGAGATGGAAGCTTCACAAGTGTCCATTGATAGATGAAGAGATAAAAAATGTGATACACACACACACACACACAAATATTACTCAACCATAAAAAATTAAATCTTGTCATTCTACAACTTGGATGGTCTATTTAAAGATTGTTGGACTTCAAGAACTCCAGGGAAAGTAAGCGAATACCAACTCCATTGACAGGTTTTTCACATCAATAATGCACTGTCGGGCTTCTATGTAGCTCAGATGGTAAAAACTCTGCCTGAAATGCAGGTGACTTGGGTTCGATCCCTGGGTCGGGAAGATCCTCTGGAGAAGGAAATGGCAACCCACTCCAGTATTCTTGCCTGAATAATTCCACGGACAGAGGAGCCTGGCGGGCTACAATCCATGGGTTCACAAAGAGTTGGACATGACTGAGTGACTAACACACACACAGAAGACTATAAACTTAAAACAATCAGGATTCAACTATCTTTAGAGAACATGTGATTTTTAACACTAGGCACAAACACAAAATTATATTTCTCCTATGTCAGAGACTTTAATATTGAAATAATCATGTTAATGTGTAAAAAAATACTTTTGAAATTATCAATTCTTATGTAGTTCTATGACCATCATCATAGAAAAGGCAGCTTGACATTTAGGCCTCTGTTAATTAGTTAGCTTCACCATGTTTAAAATGACTCATTGTAAAGGGTAGTGAAGCCAGTAATTTGTCACACGTATATTATAGGGGAATAAAATTTGTCCCCCCAAAATGTGTCTCTTTGGCATACAAATTATTTCAAGCTGAAAACAATTAAGGCCCAAAAGGCTTGAGAAGAACTTTGACTTCGTAACTGCTTTTGAATTGTGGTGCTGGAGAAGACTCTTGATAATCCCTTGGACAACAGGGAGATCAATCCTAAAGGAAATCAACCCTGAATATTCACTGGAAGGACTGATGCTGAAGCTGAAGCTCTGACGTTTTGGCTACCTGATGTGAAGAGCTGACTCATTAGAAAAGACCCTAATGCTGGGAAAGATTGAAAGCAGGAGGAGAAGGGGGAGAGGATGAAATGGTTAGAGAGCATCATCGCCTCAATCGACATGAATTTGAGCAAGCTCTGGGAGATAGTGGAGGATAGAAGAGCCTGGCATGCTACAGTCCATGGGGTCACAAAGAGTCGGACATGACTTAATGACTGGAAAACAACAACATTTGCCTAAAGGAATTTAGATAGAAGGCCTATTCCTTAAATATCACTAGAAGTATCGCCGGAGATATCTTCAAAGAAGGTGGGCTAAGTGTGATAGAGGAAACTGACAGGACCTGGAGATCAGAGTCCTCTCCGTGTCCCCTTGTCTCTGAAGGCCCAGCAGATATGTGTTTTTCAGATCGTTGCTTTTCCATCTCCATGTGAATGGCCTTCCTCCCCTTTGTAGTCCCAATCCTCTACCCCCAACATTCACTTTGTCTTTAGTCAAACACTGTATTCAAGATGAAGGCTTTGGCCATTTTTGTGACCATTTTGCTCAGTTTTCCTGAGTCTTTCCTACGTCTTGTTGTTCAGTTCCTAAGTTGTGTCCAGCTATCTGCCACCCCATGAACTGAAGCACACCAGACTCCTCTGTCCTTTACTATATCCCAGAGTTTGCTCAAACTCATATCCCATGTCTACATGTTATTAAATTTTTGTTTGATTTCCTCTTGTTCATGTCAGTTCAATTCTCAGACCAGTCAGAAGAACCTAGAAGATTAAAGGAAAATTCCTTCCTCCCTGACCAAATCATGTACCTTAGTAAGGTTGAGGTGGGGGAAATGCCACATAGAATTGGATGTTCAAGATTTCACTAATTATTACAGGGGAATACATTTCTCCTTGAGAAAGTCATCAGTTACTTTCCAAAATTCTTTTTAAAATAATCCAAAGATCTCTTCTTCTTAGAGTCTCGCATTGCTAAAAGCACTAGTTTCAACATTTCTCAGATTTTTCTAAGGTTCTTTGGAGGAAACCAGCAAGCATCCTTTGACATGAGTTGTTAACATTTTCACCAGTCACAATATGCTATTATGACACTCAAAATTCAAAATATTTCCCAAAGGCAAAGAACACTGGAGTGACAGGAGAAAATTAAGTCCAGTTAAAATACATATCATACATTATTAGAACAAGGGTACATTTTCCTCCTAAAACAATGAGCAACATTGCCCTTTCGGTAACTTTGGTCTCTTGAAAACCACTAATCAAACAGTAGCATTGCCCCAGTTCACTGCTTAAACATTGTGGTGCTCAAAGAAATTAATAATTGGATTCTCTTGGGATAGAAGAGCATTTCAAATAAAAGAATTGAGCTATACGAATGGGAAATAAAAAATTATACTGGTGAACTTATTTGCAGGGCAAGGATAGAGATGCAGACATAGAGAACAGACTGTGGACACGGGGGTTGGGCAGGTGGGGAGGAGAGGGTGGGAAGAATTGAGAGTAGTTTTGAAACATACATTACCATATGCAAAATAGATAGCTAGTGGGAAGTTGCTATATAACACAAGGAGCTCCCTCAGTGCTCTGTGATGACCTAGAGGGGTGGGATGGGGTGGGGGGAGGGTTGGGGAGAGGTTCAAGAGGGAGGGGCCATATGTATCCTTATGGCTGATTCACATCGTTGTATGGCAGAAACCAATACAACATTGTAAAACAATTATCCTCCAATTAATTTTCTTAATGTAAAATAAAAACAGAGATAGTTTTGGTGCCAACAATTTCCCCTGCTCCTTGATGATTTTGTCTGTCTGCAAAACTGTTAAAATAACTAGAACCCAGTTTTCTAGACATCTGTCAGATAATGAAGCTGAGACTGATTGAAATCTTGTTAAGATGGCTGAACAATTGAGTGTTTTTCAGAGGAATTTGTGCCATCCTACGTTTGCCTGCTGTGGGATTTTTACTGCAACCCAAAGATCAGAGGGTGATTAGTAGGAGGCTTGAAGGAGTGTTCCTGCTTTCCTGGGATTTCCAGCAGTGGAAGCACTGGGTGATTTTAGGTTTTTGGAAAATTTCTTCTCCTTTTGAAATGCTTCTGTTTAACATCACATAGTTATGAAGACAATCCCCCATTTCTAAGAATAGTTTCAATATCAAAGCTTTGATAACATCCAAAGTGGAAAAGCCCATCACTGGGCTATGCTAAAGCTAAATGAAAGACCAGATGCTCTAAACTGCTCACAGCATCACAAGTGCCTTCATGATAAAGTGCTGTGATGTCACAACGGTGTGTGACCCCACTGTGCATATGAGACCAGAAAAGTGATTGGAGAGACTTTGATGTATATAAAAATACTCTGCTGGTTATCACCAAGGATGGCAAATGAAATACAGAAAAAAGGAAGCATGTGTTTTCTGTGAAACATAAAGCTCTTTTGAATTTATGGTAGTGCTCTTTGAAAACTGCAAGAAATGGTAAGGGGGGATCTTTTAAAAATTTGTTATTGAAGTACAGTGGGTTTACAATATTGTGTTAGTTTCAGCTGTACAACAAAGTGATTCAGGTATATATGTATATGTGTTTTCACATTGTTTTCTGTTCTAGGTTATTACTAGATATTGAGTATAGTTCCCTGTGCTATAAGTAAATCTTTGTTTTTAATCTATTTTATGTGCAGTAGTTTGTGTCTGTTAATCCCATAATCCTAATTTGTCCCTTATTTACCTTCTTTCCACCTTTGTTAACCATAGAGTGGGGCTTCCCCAGTGGCTCAATGGTAAAGAATCTGCATGCAATGCAGGAGATGCAGGTTCAGTCCCTGGGTTGGGAAGAGCTCCTGGAGAAGGAAATGGCAACACACTCTAGTATTCTTGCCTGGGAAATCCCATGGACAGAGAAGCCTGGTGAGCTACAGTCCATGGAATCACGAGTTGGACACAACTTAGCAACTAAACCACCACCAACAAACATAGAGTGTAATTCAACCCTGAAAAAAAATGCTACTTGTAGTAATATGGATGGACCTAGAGATGATCATACTAAGTGAAGTAAATCAGACAGAGAAAGACAACTATTGTATGATATCACCTGTATGTGGTATTTAAAAAATAATACAAAAGAGAAACGAACTCACAGACATAGAAATCAAACTTACAGTTAAATGGGGATCTTAAAAAAGTTAAATTGTAGCCAGTTTGAAATGACAATGCCATATGTTTTATAAAATTATTTCCTTTTTTGTAGACTGCAACTCTACACAGAAAATAAAAAGGCAAATGCACCTCACAGAGAACTGGGACACTGTGAATCATCTAGTTTTGAATTCTTAAAATTGGAAATTAGAGACTTATGAAGGATTTGTAGCTATGCTTGGGAAATACTGAATTTAAACCTCCCTGTCTATCTATGTGCTGTGCTGGGTCGCTCAGTCATGTCTGACTCTTAGCAGCCCCGTGAACTGTAGCCCACTAGGCTCCTCTGCCCATGGAATTTTCCAGGCAAGAATACGGGAGACAGGTACTATTTCCTACTCCAAAGGATCTTCCCGACTTGGGAATCTAACCTGCGTCTTTTGCATCTCCTGCATTGGCAGGCAGATTCTTTACTACCAGTGCCACCTGGGAAGCCCATTTTCTATGGCACTGTCCCATTAATGTATTTATTTGTATAGTCAGCCAGTCATCCTGGAATATTTTGAGCCTCTACTGTATGCCAAGTTCTATTGCTGTTCATAGGTAATACAAAAGTGGGCATGTTGGACATGATTTCTGTAGTATGAAGTTTACATTCTGGTGAGGGAGCAAACAGGCCACTGTTAAAAAACACACAGAGAAAAATGTGTAGTAATAAGTGGTCTGAAGGAATTAATATTTTGAGAAGAAACTAAGAGAGGGTGACCTATTTTTGACAGAGTGGTCAGGGATGGCATAAGAGTCATATAAGATGAAACTGGAAGTGGAGGAACCATTCCAGAGTAGAGATGGCCAGTGGTGATAAGGAGCAACCTTATGGTGATATGGTGATATGGACACCTCTGTGGTGCTTGCTGATTGGGTGATGGGAGGTCAACAGAGATTTATTGGTTTGCTTTTCAAAGGGAGATATTAGAGTCCACAAGTGTGCTGATCAAAAATGACCTAATGGAAATTGATTGATGATGCAAGAGTGTGTGCTTCACTGAGGGAGCAGAGCCCTTCAGATAGTGAGGATGTGTGGCTGAGTGGTTGTCAGGGAATAGGAATTGATGGGAGAAGAACATCCACCAAGGAGGATGCAGCATGTGAGTTGTGATGTTCTGGTGGAAGGAAGGGGAGGGGCTCTGTGTTTGATGCCTCTCTTTGCTCAGTGAAACATGAGAGAAGATCCAGCTGTGACAGAGAGTTGTGGGGTTGTGTGAAAAAATGAGAGAAATGTGAAGTCACATGGAGCCTCCCAGGCAAACACTGACACTTTTGATGTGACTACCTTTTGTGGTTACATCCTATCATTATAAGATGTTTAGCAAATTCCCTGGTGGCTCAGATGGTAAAGAATCTACTTGCAGTGCAGGAGACCTAGGTTTGATACCTAGGTCAAAAATCCCCTACCTGGCAACCCATTCCTGTATTCTTGCCTGGAGAATCCCATGGACAGAGGAGCCTGGTGGGCTACAGGCCATGGGATCGCACAGAGCTGGACACAGCTGAGCAGCTAACACTTTCACACTAGCAAAATCCTTGACCTGTACCAGGTAAATACCAGCAAAACTTCTACTGAGTCATAAAAACAGAAGATATCTCTAGACATTGACATATATACCCAGGAGGAAAAAACTGCCCATTTGCGAATCACTGCCCTAAAGCTACCACCAAAAAAAGAAAGTATAACTAATAAGCCATGGAGAAGATGAAATGGCCTAAGAAATATTGGATTAGTTCAAAAGAAGATAGGAAACAAAGGGAAAAAGGAACAAAGAATAGATGAAACAAATAGAAAATGACTGTGAAGAGGATGGATTTAAATCCAATTATAGTCATCATTATGCTAAATTTAGGTGGTCTAAACATCCTGATTAAAAGACAAAGATTATCAAATTGAATCTAAATGCAAGACTCAATTATATGTGTCTACAGGAAAATCCAATTTAAATAGATAGATGTAGATGTTAAAAGAGAAAAGACAGAACCTACATAGCATGGAAAAACTAATTATGATAAAGCTGGAATAAATATGTTAATATGAGACAAACTGGACTTCAGAACACAGGATATAGCCAGGATGCAGAGATACATTACAGTATATCAATTCATCAAGAAGACATAACAATCTTAATGTGTTTGTCCTTAGAGTTTCAAAAGGTATAAGCAGAAACTGATAGTGAAAAAAGAAACAATTAAATCAACAGTTAACTTGGCGACTTTACAACTGATCTTTCAGCAAATGATAGAAAGAGAGGTTTAAAAAAGTCAGCAAATATATGGAAAATCAAAACATCACTATCAATCAACTATACTTGTCATTTAGAATAGTTAACTATTCTACTCCTACTCTCAACAGAAGACGTGACATGATTACACTATCATGTGTAAAATAGAAAGCTAGTGGGAAGCTGCTCTATGGCACAGGGAGCCCAGCTCAGGGCTCTCTGTTGACCTAAAAACGGTGGGAATGAAGGTGCGGTGGGAAGGAGGTCCGAGAGTGAGGGGATATATGTGCACATATAGCTGACTCACTTGTTGTACAGAAAAAACTAACACAAAAATTGGCTTCTGAATTGAGATGTATGTAAGTGCAAAATATGTACAGGATTTTGAAGATAGAGTAAAAAAGAAGGGATGTAAAATATTGCACTCATTTTTAATATTGATTAATGTTGAGATGATAATGTTTGGATACATTTTGTTTCAATAAAATTTCCTATAACAATTTAAAAAATAAAATTAAAAATTAAAAAAATAAAATGCACATGGAACATGTAGCAAATTTCTGGATCATGAAACAAATTTCAACAAATCTAAATGATTGAAATCACAAAAAATAGGTATGTCTTATGACCATAATAAGATTAAATTAGAACAGAAAGATACCTGGAAAAATTCCAAAATGTTTAAAAGTAAACACATTTCTAATAACCCAAGGATCAAAGAAGAAACCAGAAGGCACTTAGAAGTTAGTTTGAATTGAATGAAAATGAAATAGATCATATAAAATTTGTGAGATGCTACTAAAGCAGTGCCTAGAGGGAAATTTATGGCATCAAATGTTTATATTCTTTCTTTCCAAAGTGAGCTTCCCAGGTCCACGAGTGGTAAAAGAACCCACCTGCCAATGCAGGAGACCTAAGAGACACAAGTTCAGTCCCTGGGTCGGGAAGATCCCCTGGAGGAGGAAATGGCAACCCACTCCAGTATTCTTGCCTGGAAAATCTCACAGACAGAGGAGCCTCGTGGGGTATAGTCCATAGCATCACAGAGTCAGACGTGACTGAAGCAATTTGGCACATCTCACAGTACAGATGTTTATATTAGAAAATAAGAAAGTTCTTAAATGAAGGAAAAAATACCTTAAAAACTAGAAAAAGAAGACAAAATTAAGCACAAAGCAAGAAGGAAGAAAATTAACAATGTTAGAGCAAAAATCAACAAAATGAAAAAGCAATAATCTAATAAAGATAGAGGATGGGATGGTTGGATGGCATCACCAACTTGATGGACTTGAGTTTGAGCAAGCTCCAGGAGTTAGTGATGGACATGGAAGCCTGGCGTGCTACAGTCCATGGGGTCAAAAAGAGTAAGGCATGACTGAGCAACTGAGCTGAATTGAATAAAGAAAAAGCAATGAATTCAAAAGTTGGTTATTTTTAAAAGCACAACTCATTTGATAAAGATCTAGTCTGACTGATTAAGAAAAAGAGGGAGAAAAACAAATCACTAGATTAGGAACAAAGAGGGACCATCACTACAGATTTTACATACATCAAAGTCTAGCAAACAAATATTACAAGCAACTTTATGCCAATAAATTTGATAACTTGTTATGCAATGTACAAAATCCTGGAAAGACACAAATTTCCAAAGCTCACCCAAGAAGTAACAGATAACCTGAATAGCATTATATCTACTGAAATAATTGAATTTGTAGTTAAAAATCTTCCCATAAAGAAAACTGCAGGCCCAGATGGCTTCACTGGTGAATTCTACCAAATGCTTAAGGAAGAAATAATACATATGCTACACAAACTCTTCCAGAAAATAGAACACAGATTAAAGAAAAAAAAAAAAAAAAACCTTAACAAAATGCTAACAGACTGAATCCTGCTAGCTATAAAAAGGATAGTGTTTCATGAACAATTGGGGTTTATCCAAGGATTGTGAAGTTGTTTCAACATCCCCAGATCCATATAATTCACCATTTTAACTGACTATAAAAGCAAAACCATGTGCTCAGCTCAATAGATACAGAAAAATAATTTGACAAGATGCAACATGCATTCATCATCAAAGTTCTCACTAAACCAGAAACAGTAGGAAACTTCTGGAAGCTAATAAAATTTATCCATGAAAAGTGACAGCTAACATCAGACTTAATGGTGGAAGTCTGAATGCTTCTCCTCTCAGATAAGGAACAAGGCAAGGGTACCCATTCTCATCACTTCTATTCATATTTTTTGGAAGTCTTAGTCAGTGAAGTAAAACAAAAGACAATAAATAAAACAATGTGCTCAGTTGCATCCAACTGTTTGCCAGGCTCTTCTGTCCATGGAATTTTCCAGGCAAGACTGCTTTTTATTCCAGGGAATCTTCCTGACCCAGGGATTGAACTTGTATCTCTTGTATCTCCTGAATTGGCAGGCAAATTCTTTACCACTAGCACCACCTGGGAAGCGGTAAAAATAAAAGGATACACACTGGAAATAAACAAACATATGTCTTTATTTGCACATGATGTGGTCATCTATATAAATAATCCAAAGCATCTACAAAAGTGCCTCTGGATTTAATAAATGAGTTTAACAAATTCACAGGACAGAAGATAAATATGAAAATCAATTGTTTGCCTATATAGTAGCAACAAGCAATTAAAAATTAAAGTTTAAAAATCTACACCATTTATAGTAGCATTAAGTCAGGAAATATTTAGAAAGAAACTTACCAATATATGTGTAAGAAATAAAATATTAATAAAACAAATCTGCCTAAGTAAAATCAAAGAAGTCCTAAATAATGGAGAAATATGCCATTTCACATGCCAGAAAACTTAAATTTGCTTAAATGTCAATTCTCCCCTAATCGATCTATAGGTTTACATATGCCATCACAATACCAATCAAAATACCAGCATATTCATTTTTAAAAATTGACAAACTTTCTATAAGATTTATTTACATGGAAAATCAAAAGACCTAAAGTAGCCAAATTTGGGGAAAAGATAAAGTTAAGGACCTCCCATGATCTGATTTTGAAATTTACATTAATCTATGGTAATTATGACATGAGTTTGAGTAAACTCCAGGAGTTGGTGATGGACAGGGAGGCCTGGCGTGCTGTGATTCATGAGGTTGCAAAGAGTCGGACACGACTGAGTGACTGAACTGAACTGAACTGAACCGAACTGAACTGATAGTAATTAAGACAGACTGGAAAAACATATAAATCCATGAACCTGAATAGAGTTCAAAAATTAACTTACACGTATACAGATGATGAACTTTCAACAAAGATATGGAGGTAATTCAATATAGGAAAGATAGTCTAACTAAAGAAATGATTAATGATTTAAATGATTTGATTTGTGTCTCTTGTATCTCCTGCACTGGATGATTTGACATTCATATGCAGAATAATAAATTTTAACCCATGTTTCATGCCTTTAAAAAATACAATTCAAAATTTATCACTGTCATGGATGTATTCCATAAAGCCATAAGCCTTCTATAAAAGAACATAGAAGAAAATCTTATGACCTAGAGTTACAAAGAAGTAAACTACAAAATGTACAAACTATCCATGGCTTAGTGGTAAAGAGTATGCCAACAATGCCAGCCAACGGAGGAGACATATGTGCAGTCCCTGGGTTGGGAAGTTCCCTTAGAAAAGGAAATGGCAACCCACTCCAATATTCTTGCCTGGGAAATCCCATGAACAGTGGAGTCTGATGGTAATGACAACCCTATATGGAAGACAGCAAAAGAGACACAGATGTAAAGAACAGACTTTGGGACTCTGGGGGAGAAGGAGAGGGTGGGATAATTTGTGAGAATAACATTGAGACATGTATATAACATTATGTAAAATAGATGACCAGTGCAAGTTTGATGCAAGGCATTGAAGTTGAAGCAAGGCACTCAAAGCCGGTGCTCTGGGACAACCCAGAGGGATGGGGTGGGGATGGAGGTGGGAGGGTGGTTCAGGATCGGGGAACGCGTGTGCACCCATGGCTGGTTCATGTCAATGCAAGGCAAAAACCACCATAATATTGTAAAGTAATTAGCCTCCAATTAAAATAAATTAATTAATTTAAAAAATTACTGCTCTTGGAAAGACATTCTGAGGAGAGAGTAGGATTAGTTACTGCTGCTGTTGCTGCTAAGTCGCTTCAGTCGTGTCTGACTCTGTGTGACCCCATAGGCGGCAGCCCACCAGGCTCCTCTGTCCCTGGGATTCTCCAGGCAAGAACACTGGAGTGGGTTGCTATTTCTTTCTCCAGTGCATGAAAGTGAAAAGTGAAAGTGAAGTCACTCAGTCGTGTCCGACTCTTTGCGACCCCATGGACCGCAGCCCACCAGGCTCCTCCGTTCATGGGATTTTCTAGGCAAGAGTACTGGAGTGGGGTGCCATTGCCTTCTCCGAGGATTAGTTACAGACTAGGAGAAAATATTTGAAAGTAATTTATTTAATAAAGGACTTGTACATTTATATATTAGAATAATACTAGCCATAAAAAGAATGAACTGCACATAATGCAACAACACCTCAAAAGCATTCTGCCAAGTGAAAAAAGTCAGAACAAAATAATCCACACTGTATGGTTCCATTTATATAATATTTTGTAAAAGAAAAAACTAAAAAGGGGAAAGAAATCAGATCAGTGCTTGCTGGGGCTGAGACTGGGGAGAGTACTGATTTGCAGACAAACAAGAGGGAACTTTTGGGGGTGGTAGAAATAAGTGACAAAGTATTCCAAAGTAGTGATGGAGACATGACAATACACTTTTGTCTAAACTCATCAATCATTTAAAGGGTGAAATTTACTGTACATAATTTATCCAGCAATAAACCTGACCATCTCATCTTAGAGACAGACAAAGAAATAAAAGAAATATGAGGTTTCTGTACTACTATTTACCACTCGAAGTGTAAGAAAAAAAGAAAAGAAAAGAAATTTCACTGTAACAATTTCAACAGAAAAAAAAAAAAGGAAGCAGTAGCAGAAGTTAGTTTCCTATGGGGGGTTTTCAACATGTCAGACATTGTGTTAATCATTTTCCAAGCATGGCTTTCAATTAATTCCCACAACAATATATAATAATAAATGAGGCAATACTATAGAACAGGGATGGTAATAGTACTTATGGGTTTAACATGAAGATTAAATTTAGCGGTATTTGTAAAGCACTTAGAAACTTCCTGGCATATAATAAGTGACATGTAACTGTGTGTTAAATAACCTAAAATAATTGTATTATTGAGAACACTGTATGGGTGAGAATATTGTGACTTTGCCAGGTTGAGCATCCTGCTGAAGCTTGATGATGATGGTTTAATCAGTAAGTTGTGTTTGACTCTTTTCGACCCCTTGACTGTAGCTCGCCAGGTTCCTCTGTCCACGGGATTTCCCAGGCAAGAAGACTGGAGTAGGTTGCCATTTCCTTCTCCAGGGGATCTTCCCAACCCAGGGATCAAACCAGGGTCTCCTGCTTGGCGGGCGGGTTCTTTACCACTGAGCCATCTGGGAAGCAATGTTGAGCATGTCACTTAACTGCATACATTTCCCTGTTGGCTTGTAATTATCAGTAAGATACAACTCCAAATTCAAACACAAAATATCCAGGGGCTTTCACTTTTAGCCTCATTTCCTGCTGTGTCGCAATCTCTTCTCTCTTCTATGATCCATGCTCACTCCTGCCTTTCTAAGCTCTTGCTCTACCTGTTGGCAAAACAGACCTTCTGCATAGACATTGTTGTTCAGTCTCTCAGTCGTGTCCGACTCTTTCCAACCCCATAGACTGCAGCTCGCCAGGCTTCCCTGTCCTTCACTATCTCTCAGAGTTTCTCAAACTCGTGCATTGAATCGGTGATGCCATACAACTGTCTCATCCTCTGTCATCTCCTCCTCTTCCTGCCCTCAATCTTTCCCAGCATCAGGGTCTTTTCTAATGAGCCAGCTCTTTGCAACAGGTAGCCAAAATATTGGAGCACAGACATTGCTCTGCTTGAAATACATCTCTAATTTTGCTTCTTTGTGTTAGGAATGCTTTCAGCTGTTAAGTGACAGAGAACTTGACCCTTGACCACAGTGGTTTAAACAAATCAGGGTGTATTTTTCTGCAAGACTACAGGCAGGGCGTTCCAGCCGGCTCTGGTGATTTAACTAGAAGATCGGGGACAAAGGCCCCTTCCATCTCCCTGCTCCCTCCTCTGAGGCCCGTTGGCTTTTATGTCTGCTGGGTCTCCTTCCAAGCATTGTATCTATGTACCAGGCAGATGGAGGAAGGGAAAAGCAAACAATCGCCTTCTAATTATAAGGTGCTATCTGCTTAGCTCAGGAAGGGTTGCTTTTCCACACACCTCATGTGACAGATTGAACCCTTTGATGGCTAAAAGGACAGATAATACTAGGACTAGTTTAAATCAATCCTGATATATCCCACGGGACTAGGCCAGAGGAGATCTGTTCACCTCAATGATCAGTGATCCCTCTGAGATTTTTGAAAACGTTAAGTTTCTGTTTTTAGAGAAGAGGGGGTATCTTAAGTATGAATCTGCTGTACACACCTAACTCATTCATCCTTCATGGCCCAACTGAGATGGCACCTTTTCCATGAAGTCATCCTCATCTCGCCTCCAACAGATCTGGTCATTTTGCTATCTATACTCCTGGAGCACTTGGATGTTTGTTCAGCAGCAATATTTATCATAATGTCATGATGATGTCTGTCTTCTGACTTATTTTTCTTTCCTGGACTTAATTCCCTTCAATTCTGTCTGGATCGGTTTTGCATCCTCGAGATCTAGACTCCTGGCTCCTAGCACAGAAAGTGACCTTTTACCTGTGTTGAATAGCAAGTTGGACTCATGATCCTAGGCATCAGAAAGACAAGATCATTCTCAATTATGTATAATAATAACTCACATACATGTAGCACTTCCTGTGTGCCAGACACTCTCCAAAGACTTTACATCCTGGAACAATCCCATAAGGTAGGAAGGACTTCAGTTATCCTCAAGTTATGAATGAGAAAGCTGGCACACAGAGACTTTAGGTGACTTGTTCATGGTCATGTGCTTAGTAAGCCATGGAGCTAGGCCAGCTCCAGAGTTGATGAGCCATGATGGTGTGATCTGCAGAAAACTATTTAACTTCTCAGAGCTTTTGCTTTATTCACAGTATATTTCTCACTGTGGGGAAGCAGGATAAAATCCATCAGGATCATCTAGACTGCACAGAAATCTTTATCTGCAGAAATATGGACTATCATAAAATCACAGACTTTTATAGTCATATAATCTAACTTTCTAACCCATGCAATCAATCACCCAGCCAACTAACCAATACAGATTTATTGAGTGCTTACCAGATACCAGACATTGAGAGTACAGTAATGAGCAAAACAAGCCTAGGGGAATAAATGAGTATTAAAGAAAATTATTTGACAAATATATAACTGAAAATGATAAAAATAGTATGAAGGAAACATTCATAATGCATCGAGTATAATGGGAGTTACTTATTTATTTATAATCTTTTTGGCAATGTGGCATGTGGGATCTTAGTTCCCCAACCAGGAATCAAACCCACGCCCCCTGCATTGGCAGCATGGGTTCTTAACCGCTGGACCACCAGGGAAGTCCTAGGAGTTACTAATTCAGATGGATTTGTGTTTTGAGCCACTCAGCCAATCATGAGGAAATACATGTAACAGTAAGTGATTGAAAGCAAGTCTTGAACAATTTTTCACGGATTATCTCAAATGACACTGCTACTTGCAAAATCAAAAAAAAGGTAAAATGATTGAGGGATGATAAAATTGCTTATGAATCTGTTTGCATTGAGGGCTTGGAATGGCATTGTTGTTTTTCAGTTGCTAAGTTGTGTCCAACTCTTTGTGACCCCATGGACTGAAGCTCAGCAGGCAGGCTTCCCTGTCCTTCACCATCTCCCAGGGTTTGCTCAAACCCATGTCCACTGAGTCAGTGATGCCATCCAGCCATCTCATCCTCTGTCATCCCCTTCTCTTCCTGTCTTCAGTCTTTCCCTACATCAGGGTCTGATGTTGAGATGGCATAAATCTTCCTTTTTAAGATAGCCTGTGCACAGGCCCTAGTGAGCTTTTCCCCTCTCTAGACCCAGCTTGTGGTTGACATTTCTCAGCAGTCTTGATGGTTATGGGACTATGACTGGAAGCATTCAAGGTCTGGAGGAACTTCAATTCATCATTGGTCTACTTTAATGAAGTTTCTCCTAACATTCAGCTGCTTTATCTCCTGGTACTACTGTTACTCTCTGAACTATATGATACCAGCACTAATTAATGGCTCAAGGCCTCAATGAGAAGCTTAAGGATGGTACCCAGTGATATCGGTGTGGGTGGCAGAGCCCCTGCCTAGGGGACTCACATGATGGCCTGACTTAGGCAAATTTCCAATCTAAGAAATAAACTCTTGGTCTTGCAGAGCCAGACTGTCTTGTTGGACTTCTAGAGTTCACCAGACTTGGGAATCCTGATTTAAATTTACTAAATAAGCACCCAAGAATCTGAAGTGTTTAACCAGAAATATAACTTATTAGCAGGTAATAAGAAATCTACTTGTCTAAATATAGCAGTCAGCTGGGCAAGGGTCATTTCTTCCAGTGAGAAGAGTATCTGAGAAGCCAAATTTTAACATGATAAGGGGGAGCATAATGACAAAGCAAGAGGAGTGAGCTGGTAGATTCCAATAAATGCAATTGATATTGTCCTTTAAATGTATCTTGAATCCATCTACTTTTCATCTTTCCTGCCTTCACTCCACTTCTAAATACATCATTTCTTTTCTGGACTCTACTGTGATGGTCCACTTACTGCCATATTAACTGAAGTGAACTCACTGAGACACAAATCTGATCATATAATGTTTCTGCCTGAAATTTTTGATTGGCATTCCATTCTTTTTATGACAAAGTCCCTTTACACGAGTGAAGCCCCTGAGTGGTCCAGACTCTGCCAACAATCCAGCCTCCTCTCTCGATCATCCCTCACTAACACTGAACTAGTCAAGGACTTTTAGTTCCTTCTCAAGGGCTATAGATAGTATTCTGAGTCATATCCTGTGAGTTGTTTTGTAGATACTGAAACCCCGACAAGGTGGAAGAAGGGGTACATGACGACCAGGTTGCAGCCATGACATACGCTGCCACAATTCTGAGAACCGGCCTCAAAGAAATGGAGACAAATCAACCTGGAACTGAAGATTAACTGTATCTAAAACAATCAAGGTAATGTTGGTCAGATCACCACGTGACCAATTTGAAGGTAACTGTCAGAGCTCCGTGTGCTGTTTCTGCATGTCGCACCCTCTCTCTGTCTATAAAGACTCTTGCCCACTTGTTGTCAGTACTGGGGACTGGTCTTTAGACAGGAATCCACCCTCTCTCCCCTTCATTGCCAGCATCAGAAATAAAGCAAACTTTTCTTTCCACCAACCTTGCCTCTTTATTGCCTTTAGAGCTGCGAGCAGCCAGACACTACTTTTGGTTGTAGGACCCTTCTCTATCATAGTGTCCTCATCCTCCTATTGCCCTGGGTCACTCCTACGGATCCTTTGAAAAGGAACTTAATCTTTATTTTCTCTGAAAGTCTGTCCTGGACTCACTCTTACTCTCACTGAGTTTCTTCTGCTGTGTTTTCCCATAGCAACCTTTTTTTTTTTTTCCTAGTTACATGCTGTTGTGATTTTTCCCCCACTTGATTATATGGCTGATGAAGGCTAGGATCATTAGTCTCTGAAGGTTCTGGAAAAACAGAATAAGTGTCTAACTTCTTCACCTGGTACTTGGAGATTCAATAGATGCAAAATGACATTTTGTTAAGTAAATACATACAGTCCAATATTCATTAGTATCAACTGATGATGAAGTGATTATATATTCTCATGTTTGCCAAGGAACTCGTGGTTCTTCTCAATGTCTTTTCTGAAAACAAAGCCAAAGTATGACTCTTGGGTTGTCCTTCATTAAAAGAAATCTCTTTATTTCCCCTAAGATAAAATCTCTCATACACTATTTTAGATATGTAATTGGCAATAGTGAGTTTATTGACAGATTCTTACTCATTTCTGGAACAAGAAAAATACTGTCTCCAGTGGACATTTTGAGTATTATTTGTTGCTACTTATTAAGGGCCCATTCTGTACTTTCAACATTAGGAGTCCTTTGCTGTTACCCTTGCCAATGTGAAAAGCGACTGCACTCATTGCTAGCATAATAGTAGCAGAGCTGATTCCTGTTATTCTGAGATAATGAGAACATTAATTGGAAAGAATAAGGTCAAGCTAGGGAGGGAAAGATTGCACTTTAGAAGGATATTGTTTCCGAATCTGGATCTTCATAGTTCATTCTCCTCTCTCTGTCCCAAATGGCTTTCCTTTTTGTTTTCAAAAAGAAAAGCAAAAAGTAAACTAAGTTGAAGAGTGAAAAAAATTTATTGAATCTAACTGAAATTCTTTTTTATTCCTCAGGACTAGTCATGATAATTTCCCATGGTATCTAGACATGATCCTCCATTTTGTTTGAAAATAGCAATTTTCATTTCCCTCTAGGGCTGTTCTTAAGTTTCAGGCAGAGGTACTTATTTATATTTGAAACTTTGAAAATCATTACATGATTACTAAGAAATATCTGAAAATACAGTATTCTAAAAAATAAATACACAGTTTGTATATTAATCAGCCTTTGCTGAAGAGTCAAAGAATTTAAAACTATTGATTTTACATTGATTTCTGGATCACATTACAGGGGATGCAGGCTGAAGGAGCAGTCCCTGTTTGGGACATGTTGTTCTCATGGCAGAGGGCAGAGTGCAAAAGGCTGATCCAATGATGCAATTTCATCAGAGCTTCTCCTGGGATAGAGAGCACGCATGTCTATTTACATTTCACTGTGCTAAGTCGCTTCAGTTGTGTCCAGCTCTTTGTGACCCCGTGGACTGTAGTCTGTCAGGCTCCTCTGTCCATGGGATTCTCTTGGCAAGAATACTGGAGTAGGTTGTCATGCCCTCCTCCAGGGGATCTTCCTGACCCAGGGATCAAACCCATGTCTCTTAAATCTCTTGCATTGGCAGGTGGGTTCTTTACCACTAACGCTGTCTGGGAAGCCACATTTTCACTGGCCAAAGCCAAGTCACATGGCTAAACCTAGAGCCAGGAGTCCAGGGAGGTATAACCATCTTACAGTTATGAACCAAGTGAATTATTATAAACAATAACGTTACCACAATGGTGATATCAAAACACTACTTCTGCTAAAATTTTCATGTTTAGGTAGGGCTAATTTATACAACTTTTAATTTTAGTATCTATATAATTTTAGATTTCAAATATTTGCTCAATAGAATACTTTTCATGAAAATTATCTTTCATGGCTGTTTAATATTTCATGAAGGTAAGGAACCATAATTTTTCTATAATTCGGCCGTTTAAGTTTCTTCCAATCTTTTGCTCCCATTATGATCACTAATGGTGTTATGAAAATCTTTGTAATTTTTTCCTGGACATAAAATCTTTTCTTTTGATTCAGTGCCCAGAAAAATAATAACAGAATTGAAGAATGTGAATTTAGAGTTCATACATTAGAATTCTTAAGATAATTTGAAAAATTTCTGTCCAAAAAGGTGGTAGCAATCCAGACAACCCCAACACCTAAAAGGGAGGGTGTGCTAAGTCAGAATAATATCTGGACCTCCTGACAGTTCTATTTATCATGGTCAATTAATAAATGAACGTTCTGGTTTTTAAAAAATGGTAACAATTTTGACTCCTATTTGCAGTGTATAAGAAGGCTTACTTACCAAATTCTTATCAGCAGTGGTATTATTAATGATATCAAATATTTCCAAAACTATTTTCTATGCCAGTCAGGCTAAAATACTGGAGTGGGTTGCCATATTCCTCCTCCAGAGGATCTTCCCAACCCAGGAATTGAACCTAGGTCTCCTATGCTTCCTGCATTGCAGATGGAGTCTTTATATGCTGAGTCATCATAAAAGCCCCATGTGTATTTTAGCATTCCTTTTATTTTCTGTGTCTCTTTTCTCTATCTGAGCCTTTCTTTCTCCATGGGGCTGAACTGTTAGTAAGGGTAGAACTCTGTTCCAAGAGTCCCAAGAGTATTCTCATCTTTTGCTCTCTTTCCTATCAGATCTTGCTGTCTTTCTTCCTAAAATATGTTAGCCCTTTATATATAAAAATTAATCATCCTTTCTGGTATAACAATGCTTTCTTACAATGTGTTGTTTGACCTTCATTTCTATTATGTTTTTAAGTTAGAGGTATTTAAGTGTTTTATGTGGATAAAGACTTTCAATCTTTTATTTTGTAATTTCTCTTGTTACATCCACATGTAGACATTTCTTTTAAATATTTGATGAATATTTGGTTCCATTTTTCTATATTCTGTAATTTTATATCTAGTCCTTCAGTTTATTTAGAATTTTCTCTATTGTAGGGAGTGAGATAAGAAAACATTATTTCTCCTTAATGGTTGATGAAGTTCTTCCTTTTAAGACTCATAGGCTCTCATGCATCTCTTATCAGAATTGATGGGGTTCTGAATGGAGTTACCTTCTAATGAGCAAAATTAAATGAACATTATGTATTTAATATTTTAAGCTACTTAAATTCTTAAAATATTTTATATGATTGAAGGTTAAATCACTAAAGATTGATTCACCTTTATTACTTTGGATTATCATAGACTATACTCCAAATCCATGTTCATGGTCTCATTTTTCTAGATAAGCACAAAAAGACCTTGATAGATAAGTACAGATCTACCACTCCAAGTAGTAAAGCAACCCTTAGCAAGCTCCCTGATCTCACTGTGTCAGAAGAGCCAACTTCATGTCTGAAGAAACTATGTAGCTCAGAATGATGTAATCCAAGTCACTGGAATTTGAATTGCAAGGGTCATGACCAGATTGCACATAGTATTGTGGCTGGAATTTAATATGAGGTAATGACTGTTGTTGATTAAATATTGTCCCCAAGAGGCACTCTGGAGTCAGGGCGACCTCGATCCTTCAAGGATGACTTCACCGGGAGAAAAGAGACAGGAGGGCCTGTGGAAGATGCTGCTCCAGAAACCCTGCAATGAGCACCTCGTGGCTCAAATTATAGACTCTGGAAGAAGAAAAGCATTGCTCTCTGAGATCCCACTATAAAATCTGCTGTGTAATATCATGCCTATAGTTAACAATATTACCTTGTGCATTTAAAAATGCGTTAAGGGGGTAGATCTCATATTAAGTGTTCTCATCACAACAAAAGCTAACAACAACAACAAAAAACAAAAACAGAAAAATACCCAAAGGGGCAGAAGAAGACTTTTGGAGGTGATGGATATGTTTATCACCCAATCAGGGTGCACATGTTTGTCAGAACTCATCATATGGTATACTTTACACAACTGATATACAGTGTTTTGTATTTCAATTATAACCTCAGTAAAGCTGTTAAACATAATCTCTGTCTTGGGGACAAGCTGTTGTCAGAAAAAAAGAATCTGTTCCAGGACTTTGAAATCAGGGGTTTGGACTCTGGTAAGAAAACTGAGCCACCAGATATGAAGATAAACACCATCTTAGCAAGTCTTTAGTTGCCCAAGACTAATCTGGAACAGTATATGCTGACCAAGGGGAGGCAGACCACAAGCATGGTGGGCTTAGGAAAGTCTTTGAACCATATGGCTTGGAAACCCTGCTCTAAGCTGATTGTGGAAGCTCTTGAGTCTGATAAGTAAAACCATTTTAATTTTACAAGCCTGGAAATGTCATACCGTCCAGTAGGATGTATTTAGATTTGTCAGTAAATACTCACTTAGAGCCTATTAATGGATGCTAGATGCAGGGGATACAACTGTGAACAAAATAGACATAATCTCCTCCCACCCCCACTATGTTGTTTACAGTCTAAGGGAGAAACAGGTGTTAAATGAGAAAGTATAAATAAGGAACTAACCCATCACAGGTAAGCAAAGTGGTCTTTATACCAGGGTATAGAGTTAATGCTAGCATGTCAGGCTAGACAGTGAATGCCTGCCAAAGTTGCTGCAGGTGGTGTGTGCTTTTTTTTAGATTCTTGGAAATGAAAATAGCCCCAGCCTTATCCCTTTTTTCTCAACTTGAGAAAATAATTAAGCCTTTAGTTTCATTAATTAAAAACAAGTTACTCTACCCAAGTTTCCTCAGTTTGGTGTCTGTGGTTAGCAGAATAATGATCTTCCAAAGATGTCCATGTCTTAATCTCCAAAGTCTGTGACTATGTTACATTACATGACAAGAGGGGATTAGGTTGCAGATGGAGTTAAGGTTGTGAAGAATGACTTTAGGAAAATTATTCTGGATTTTTAGGTGAGGTCAAGGTAATAACAAGTGTCCTTAAATGCAGAAGAAGGAGGCAGAGAAGGGTCAGAGTGACTTGATGTGAGGAAAAACTCAACTGGTTGCTTTGGCTTTGAAAATGTAGGGAGGGGGCCATGAGCCAGGAATGTGAACACTTTTAGAAGTTGGAAAAAGCAAAGAAACATATTTTCTCCTAAAGCTCCCAGAAAAATGCAGCCCTGCCATGCTATTAGCTCAAAGGGACCCAGACCAGACTTTTCAGCTCCATAACTATAAGGGAATAAATTTGTGTTGTTTTCAGTTATTAAGGTTGTGACCATTTGTCATAGCATGCATAGAAAACTAAAACAACACTCTAACACTTTCATATACTCAAAGCTCCTTTTTCCAAAAAAGTTTCTTTTTCCTTTCCTAAAGCTCTCTTTTCTGTTCTTAATTCAGAAGAACATGATTTCTTTTTCATCTTCAAGGTAATCTCTGCAACTGTAGACCATATTTTATTCACAATCTTCTCTTTTCTTAGACAGTAATTTCTATAATATCCCTCCTACTCAGCCTATATGGGAAACTTTCTTTCTCTTTCAAAAGCTGGTAATAAATCTTTATGAATTTCACTATTCCACTTTCTAATAACTTTTCTGGAAGCTTTTCCCATTGTCATCTAAGTCATGGAAGAAAGAGCTAAGGAGCCTTATGCAGCACAAAATGAGCAGAAAGACTTGTCCATCTTCTGAGTGGAGGAATTATTAGTCATTTTTGTTCTGTTACTAATTTCAAAACTGAAACAATGGAAAGGTCAAAAGATCATATGCATGTTAAAGGAACTGGAATTAGAATGGTGACACTAGAGAAAACCAGGGAGACCCAACACCTGAATCTTGGCAAGACCTTTTGGCAAAGTCTTCACCATATCCCATTGGCTCAGAAGGAGAAACATTGTCTTTAGATGATAGTTCAGGACTTGTCCTTGGCTGAACTCAGCCCTAAGGATGCTAATTAATGACTCAAGTCAAAGTGGCGAGCACTCTCCAGTTGGGATAGATTTGTGCAGAAGCTCCCCAGTTTCCCCCTCTCCCATCCCACTTCAACATCCTGTCATTTTAATTATCAGAAGGCTGCCAAGTCATGGTAATGGAATCAAGATAAGCCAATTGCCCAGTGGGGGCACTAAACCCACAGCAACATGGCCCAGTTAGGATGACGGTTTTATAGTCTCCCCATTATCCATTATACACTCTAAGGCCATTCAGTTCCAGGTTCTGTCCTAGAGTAGAGAGTTGTTAGAACACTGTGGCAGTCTCATTACAAGGTAGTCACCTCTGAAAAGGCCCCATACTTTGGACTTGTCAGCAGAATTAGTGGAAGCTACCAAGATTACTTTTTGCTTTCCTGTCTGGATGTGTACTACAACCTAGGTTATCTACTAAATATTTTGATCTTTCCTTTAAAAATATATCTCAGTAAGACTAAACACTTTTTCATCCCTCATCTAAAGCTGGTTAACTCCCTGTAAAGGAAATAAAAAAGTCTTTTGTGCTTTAACATTATATGAAACTAATGATGATTCATTTTGAGAAACAATTTGTGCCCCATCCCACTTATTCTTCAGCATGTTCCCAGGTCAACTCCTTCCAACTAGTGTTGTCAGACTTATACCACCAAACTAGCAAACAGCCCTTGTCAGCTCCTAAAGGTGGAGAGAGCCATGGGGCTGGACACACAGCCCCGTGTGTAGCTCCAGGGGCAGAGTCAGGGTGGACAGATGGATGCCACATCGGGGCAAGTTGCAGCTGAATTTATAAGGCAAGTTTTCTCAGCAAAATCACAGTCATGGAGAATGCTCCTTCATGAGTCTCTAAGCTCCCCCTTCCAGGAATTTTTCCAAATAGGCCAGTGCAAGAGAGACCAACAAGGTAAGGAAGATTGGATTATATTACTTGCAACTCTACATCATTATGAATCTACATTACTCTCTTTTTCAAGTTTCCTGAGGCATCATCAATGCATTTGTGTTACTTGAAACTAAAGACCCTCAGTACTATGCATCCTTTGAAGTTCAGAGGATATAATCCTCTAAAATATCTAATACAAGTGAGTACAGAAACCTGATGAGTCACCTCAGAGATAACCCACTTGATGGATAAACCTTTTGCTGATGAATTAAAAGTAGCTCCTAAATATCATCAAAGAAGTGATCATTCAATTCAGATAAAATGAATGTAAACAAATTAAACTTAATTATTTAAAAAATATGAATTGTTTTTCTTGTTTACTGAAATAGCATATGCTCACTGCCAAAGAAAATCATGCTTTACAAAATATATCAAATTAGCAAGTAAATGTCTCATGTTCTCTTGGAGATAACCTGTTAACAACTTGGTGTATGTTTATTCAATTTTTTTCTATGCACATGCCAATATATCAAATTAATTAATTTCAAAATATTTCCATGACAGAGGAGTATTATATAACATCTTTTAAAAGAAGAAATCTGAGGAGTAATACTGCTTTTCTGAGGCTCTCTTTCTTTGTGAATCAAAGAAAGATGTTATATAATATAATGTTATATATTAATCAAAGAAAGATGTTATATAATATAATATATACACAGTGTGTATGCTCAGCTGTGTCTGATTCTTTGCAACCCCATGGGCTATAGGCCACCAGGTTCCACTGTCCATGGAATTTTTCAGGCAAGAATACTGGAGTGGGTTGTCATTTCCTACTCCAGGGGATCTTTCCAACCCAGGGATGGATTGGCAGGATGTAGGGAGAAGGCAATGTTTGGGAATTCTACTTTAATAACAGAATAAATTATAAGCACCTATGAAATTGTTCTGATACAGTGACATATAATTCATTAAAGGGAATACTCTGGATAATTAGATATATTATCAAATATGTGGGTGTGTATGTCAGTCACTCAGTTGCTACAAAATGAGAACTTGCAGACATTGCTGCAAGAAATGTAATTTAATATAATCTTTTTGGAAAACCACTTGGCAATGTGCGTTGAGTCTTGGGCTTCCCTGGTGGCTCGGATGGTAAAGAATCTGCCTGCAATGCAGGAGACCTGGGTTCGATCCCTGGGTTGGGAAGATTCTTCTGGAGAAGGAAATGGCTACCGACTCCAGAATTCTTGCCTGAGAAATCCCATGGACAGAGAAACCTGGAGGGCTACAGTCCATGGGGTTGCAAAGAGTTGGACATGACTGAGCGACTAACACTTTCACTTCACTTTCATCAAGTCTCAAAACTAAGTTTTGCACCCTCATATTTACCACTATTAAGATTCCATTTTATGGGAGTAAGCCAATGTGAAGGCAAGAACCACTTTGCAAAAATATGTATTCAAGTATTACTTATGATACCAGAAAATTGGGAATGATGTAAACATTCATTCTCCAACAAAGATATGGTACAACTAAGTTGTGGTTTATTAATTCAAAGGGATATTGGACAGCCACTGAAGATGATGCTTGGGGAGCGCTTAGAGTCACGTAAGGGGGAGGTTCCTGGCATGCTGCATGCAATCCATAGCGTTGCAAAGAGTCCCACACGACTCAGCGACTGAACAAACAGAGAGAGGTTCACGTTAGTGCTTGGGAGTTTTTGGAAAGACAAGTTATACAACCTAATGTTCAGGATGTTCTCAATGACATAAATATACATATATTCACTTACTGGAATATAATTGCATTACAATGTAATGTTAGTTTCTGCTGTACAAAGTGAATCAGCTATGTGTATACATACATCCCCTCCCTGTCGGACTTCCCTCCCACCCCACCCACCATCCCACCCCCGCAGGCCATCACAGAACACAGAGCTGAGCGCCCTGTGCTATACCGGAGGTTCCCACTAGGTATCTGTTTTACACATGGCAATGTATATACGTCACCAGTACGTTTTATGTATCAACAGTAGCAACAACGAGGCTCCCTGATGGCTCAGATGGTAAAGCGTCTGCCCGCAATGCGGGAGACCCAGGTTCAATCCCCGGGTTGGGAAGATCCCCTGGAGAAGGAAATGGCAACCCACTGCAGTACTCAGTAGGGGTAGGGAAGTAGTATAGTAAACTTCGGGGGCATTGTCCAGGGAACAGTAGTTCTCTTTCACTAACAAATGCTCCTCTACCCACACACAAGGACCCTCGGCAGCCATGTTATCTTATGTGGGTGCTCCCTTCCCACAGCTGACTGGACAAAGGAGGGACTCTTGGCATGAGCTTGGGGTAAGTGATTGACCATTTCAGGAACCAAGGCTTGATTTCAATATGTGGTAGAAAGAATAAGGTGTAGAGTTGGGACCTATGGGGTGACCATATTTGACTGTCAGTATGCCAAAGCAATATCTGGTTGGGGAAGATCCCCTGGAGGAAGGCATGGCAAATCCACTCCAGTAGTCTTGCCTGGAGAATCCTATGGACAGTGGGTCCATAGGGTTGCAAAGACTTGGACACGACTGGAGTGGCTTAGCATGCACACATGCCAAAGCCAAGAAAACCAGGCTACAAAAAGAGAGAAGGACAGAGCCTCTATTTGCTAGGTTCCCACTTGCTTCTCAATTTCCAATGTCAGTCGCTGTATATTCTGCTGCCCTTGTTGTTCCCTGGATCATCCCCAGTACTCTACATAAATTCTTATTTTTGTTTAAATCAACTCTAAATGGGTTTCTGTCATTAATACCCAATAAATATGGGATAAACAAATACGTGTAGAAAACAGTAGCAAGAGATTTTCAGAATGTTCATGGTGGTGAGAAATGGCATATAATTTTATTTTCTTCTTTATGCTTTTCTGTATTTACAGTTCTCTAAAGGGAGCAATATAATTTCCATAATAAAAAATGATAAAGAGCATTATAAGAGAAGGAAATATTAATTTATAAATAAATCTTTGGGTTTTCCCCTTACAATTGAAAGAGCTTCATTGCAAAATATGCTACTCAAGTATTCTCAAATGTAACTTTTTCCAGCAGTGAAAAAACAGCCCAGTATTAGATGGTTGGTAGAGTTCTCATTACAGGTTCAATGAGTCCTCAGGTTAACCAAACCCCAGATTCAGAGATAGTGTTTTGGTCTAGAGAGAGGTAAGATCATCTTTTCTGCCTATGATTGGTTCATAAGTGGGCTTGTGACCTGATGTGAGCCAATGAGATTGAAGAAGAAGCTTCTAGGAATTTTTTTTTTTTTTTGTACTGTTTTTAAAGAACTTTAAGAAAAACCCTCTGGAAAAAAAAGAAGGGAAGAAACAATCCTCTGACTCTTTGTAGGGGAAGTTGCATAGAAAGAAGACCCAAAGTAGCTGCTACAATCTTATTCCCAGTCTGAGGATGAATCTGAGATCTAGAGAGAGGAAAAGTAAGAGAACTGCAGCCAATGGACCTTAGTTAATCTATCTTGAAGCTCAATTTACCTTTAGACCTCCAGTTAAGTAAGTCAATGAGAAACGCTGGTCTGGAAGAAGCACAAGCTGGGATCAAGACTGCCGGGAGAAATATCAATAACCTCAGATATGCAGATGACACCACCCTTATGGCAGAAAGTGAAGAGGAACTAAAAAGCCTCTTGATGAAAGTGAAAGAGGAGAGTGAAAATGTTGGCTTAAAGCGTAACATTCAGAAAACTAAGATCATGGCATCTGGTCCCATCACCTCATGGGAAATAGACGGGGAGACAGTGGAAACAGTATCAGACTTTATTTTCTTGGGCTCCAAAATTACTGCAGATGGTGACTGCAGCCATGAAATTAAAAGACGCTTACTCCTTGGAAGGAAAGTTATGACCAACCTGGGTAGCGTATTAAAAAGCAGAGACATTACTTTGCCAACAAAGGTCGGTCTGGTCAAGGCTATGGTTTTTCCAGTGGTCATGTATGGATGTGAGAGTTGGACGGTGAAGAAAGCTGAGAGCCGAAAAATTGATGCTTTTGAACTGTGGTGTTGGAAAGACTCTTGAGAGTCCCTTGGACTGCAAGGAGATCCAACCAGTCCATCCTGAAGGAGATAAGTCCCGGGTGTTCATTGGAAGGACTGATGCTGAAGCTGAAACTCCAATACTTTGGCCACCTCATGCGAAGAGTTGACTCATTGGAAAAGACCCTGATGCTGGGAGGGACTGGGGGCAGAGGAGAAGGGGATGACAGAGGATGAGATGGCTGGATGGCATCACCGACTCAATGGGCATGAGTTTGAGTAAACTTCCGGGAGTTGGTGATGGACAGGGAGGCCTGGCGTGCTGCGATTCATGGGTTCGCAGAGTCGGACACAACTGAGCGACTGAACTGAACTGAACTAAGTAAGTCAATAAGCTCCACTGTGGTTTAGACAGTTTTGATCAAACCTTCTGTGTTTCAGAGCCAAAGCTTTCTAATGATATACCTATGAATTTAGATATGTGAAAGTGAAAGTGTTAGTCGCTCAAGCATGTCCAACTCTGCGACTCCATGGACTGTAGCCTGCCAGGCTTCTCTCTCCATGGAATTCTCCAGGCAACAATACTGGAGTGGGTTGCCATTCCCTTCTCCAGGGGATCTTCCTGACCCAGGGATCAAATCCATGTCTCCTGCATTGCAAGCAGATTCTTTACCATTTGAAAAGTACCATTATCAACTCACACAGTTATTAAGATCTAGTCTAGCACTTTTATTCTCCTCCATTTATCTCTAGCCCATCCTTTCTGTCTCTAAGTCTGTTTCTCTTATTTTCAGCGTATTTCAATATGGCTCAGTTTGTAAATAACACATGTGTGGAACTCAATCAAAAACACTTGTTAAGTCCAAATCTGCTCTTTCTTCTAGTTCTCTTTGACCACATATCTATATTTTGCTGACCCTTCACCACTTTTCCCTCCCATCCACTTTCCCCCATCCCATCCCCTGCTGGCACCAACAGGCAGTTATGCTTTTCTCTCATAGAAGACACTGCCACTACTCCAAGGAATTGTATTGCCTACACTTTTTCTGGGCTTCCCAGGTGGTTCAATGGTAAAGAATCCGCCTGTCAATGCAGGAACTGCAGAAGATGAAGGCTTGATCCCTGGGCTGTGAAGATCCTGTGAAGAACAAAATGGCAACCCACTCCAATATTGTTGCCTGGAAAATTCCATGGTTAGAGGAGCCTGGCGGGCTATAGTCCATGGGGTTGCAAAGAGTTGGACACGGCAGAAGCGACTGAGCACACACCCTCTAGCTAGTGCCTCCAGCTTTCTCCTCTTTTGGAACTGAGCCCTGGGATGTGTCATTTTCTACCTTGAGTTGACCTCTGGAAGTCAGTTGGGAAGAAAAGTGGATATATACTGTAGTTATGTATTCTATCTTAGTTTGTGTTGGTTTACTCTAAACAGCTTGTAAGGAAACAGGTAGAATTAAAATTTTCATGGGTCATAGATTCCAAGATGAAGTGGTATAATCAACATTAATGATGATGCTTCTGCAAAAAATTTAGCTGTGAGAGCCCTTAGGAGATCTGATTTTACGAAGTCCTAGTAAATCAGTCCCACTTATGTAAGACATATTTATTTAAGGGTTTTATATCAGTTCACCTGCTAATCAATTGAAAGGAGAAATATAAATCATAGAGAATGATTAATGTGACAGGCCACGGAAACTCAACACAGAAGCAAATGAGGAAAAGCTGTATCTTAGACCTCAACTCTCCTCCCACTCCCTAGTACCATGCAAATAAGAGAGTTTGCACAATAGCAATTCATGTGATTTATAGATTTCCAGTAATCTTAATATATGTTTTAATGACACATGTACATAGTTTGAGTTCTCTCTGAGAAGATTCTACTTTATATGTCTAAGTATTTCTGGCTTTTAAGTAATGGAGGGACAGGTGTCTAGTATAATACCTGGTATATCATGGGCATCAAGGAAAATTGAGTCAGTGAGTACCAGGGGATTGTGTAATCACTGAATTAAAGCAGCAGGTTAAAACAATTTCTAGCACTTGAGAAATTCCATAAAAATAAAGCTAATTTTTCAGAGCTGATTTGATGGGACTACAATCAGAGCCAGTCACACATGACAGAACCATTGACTTGATTAAGGAATACAAAAAACAGAATCTTGCAGCTGAATGTCACATAGAAAACTCTCAGCATTCACTGGTTAGTACTCAGGAAGCAGAGGAATCAGTGTCCTCAGTAGACCTAGAAAGAAGAAGCTGTAGTTAACTCTCAGACTCAGAAAGTTTTCTCCAGAGGGTGAAAATTTTCATTTTCTATTGCTTTGTAGGTGTGCTTTGAAAGGTGGGCTGAGATATTATTTAGCATCATTGGAATGTACTATTCAATTTGACCTTTGTCTCAAGTGAGGAAAGGTTTTAGAATACAGCTCTACACTATCATGTATATTCAAAGGTTTATATAATAAAGCACACATTGTATGGTAAATTTACCTTTCCCTCATACTTATTTCTATTTGCCACTAACCAGGGTCTTTATTTGGGGCTTCTCAGGTGGTTCAGTAGTAAAAGAATCCAATGCAGGAGATGCAGGAGATGTGGGTTTGATCCCTGGGTTGGGGAGTTCCCCTGGAGTAGGGAATGGCAACCCACTCCAGTATTGCTTGGAAATTTCCATGGACAGAAGAGCCTGGCAGGCTATAGTCTGTGGGGTCACAAAGAATTGGACACGACTGAGCACACATGCAGGGACTTTAATAAAACTTTTGTTTCATTAAGACTAAAAAGGATAGATATTTTTGCCATTAAACATTTGTTGAGAGTTTCTTACATGCCAGGCATGGACCTTTTGTAAACAGTTTTGATGGATGGGAAGACATGAGTGTTGGAGAATATGAGTAATATGCATAACAGCCAGAGTGGAATAGATCTATGAGATATAATCCTTGACATTGTGCAATTTTTAGTTGAAGACAGCATGACAGCCAATCATACACAATTATAAGCAAATAGAAATTTGTTTTATGTAAATATCATAGGAACAGGAATAATTATGTAGGGCTGACTTCATGGTATGCAAGCTGCACTTGGAAAAGCCTGAGATTGTTTCAATGCTCTTTTGCTATTGCCTTAAAATTCATAACAATGATGGGAACAGAAGGCTTCTCATTTTGGTTTTTACACTGGACACCCACAAATTATAGAGCTAGTCCTGTTCTCAGATTGAATTCTGAGATTATATATTGGGTAGGCCAAAAAGTTCATTTGGGTTTTTCCATAAGATGTTACAGAAAACTGGAACAAACTTTTTGGCCAACCCACTATATACTGTATTATCCCCTAAATGGACATGTTCTTTTTATCACAAATGCAATCTAATTTATCCACTAAGCTTTAGGAGGAAGGTTGAGCATCAAAGAATTGATGCATTTGAACTGCAGTGCTAGAGAAGATTCTTGAGCGTCCCTTGGACAGCAAGGAGAGCAAACCAGTGAATCCTAGAGGAAATCAAGCCTGAATATTCATTGGAAGGACTGATGCTGAAACTGAAACTCCAGTATTTTGGTCACCTGATGCACAGAGCCAACTCATTGGAAAAGACTCTGATGTTGGGAAAGATTGAGGGCAGGAGGAGAAGAAGATGACAGAGGATAAGATAGTTGGATGGCATCACCGATTCAATGGACATGAATTTGAGCAAACTCCAGGATATAGTGAAGGACAGGGAAGCCTGGTGTGCTGCAGTCCATGGGGTGGCAGAGTTGGACACAACTCAACAACTGAGCAGCAGCAAGCTTTAGGATGTATTTTTTTACTTGTGAGGTCTGCTTGTCACAAATTCATTCTCAATCTCTTATTCTCTTCTAGAACAATATTGTAAATCAACCCTACTTCAATACAGAAAAAAAAAGTATGAAGAGGTAACCCTACTAAACCTGACAACGTGAGTGACTGTGAACTGTGTTTGGGTGGGGAGGCAGGGAGATGGTTCGGGTGGAGAAGCAGCACTGCAAATGCCTGGAGGAGACTAACCTATTCACTGCCCTGTAGCCATACCCTGAAGTGGGCCCCGCCTTGGTCACAGAATTTTTTCTGCATGAGGGGAAATGCCTGGAGTGAGATATAAATTCATCAGTTTGGTTTAATTAGCAGAGAGTGAAACCATCTGAGCTACCCAATTTATAAAATAAGCACACAGGACTTCCCTGGTGACTTCCCAGTGACTAAGACTCTGTACTCTCAATGCAAGGGGCCTGGGTTCAATTCCTGGTCAGGGAACCAGATCTCACATGCTGCAACTAAGACCTGGCCAAATAAATACTTAAAAGAAATATGAACAAACAGTAAATAGCTCACAATTCTGTAGGTAGAACCACCATTTGATCTGAAACATATTTGCTTTGTAATCCAAGTATTATCTGCCTCAGAAACTTCATGTTCTTTAGAATTTGGGGTTAACTTAATTTTACAGCTTTTAAATTTATTAATAAATGTTTCAAGTTCCATTACATGTGTGATGAAAAAACCAATATCTTCTACCACCTTGTAAAACGTACCTGAATGCACACACAGGCACATACTTACAGATGCACCAAAGGGTATCTTCCCCAGGAGGTCTTGGGATCACCTTTCTCCTGTCAATTCTTGCTTTAATTTTCTTTTTTCTGTTGAAGTCTTGAGTGGTCTCTTCTCAGGCCCAAGTTGACCTTAATATGCATTATAGATCCTTTTACCTTGTGTTCCCTAAACAACCTCAAATATGAGGTTGTTTTATGTATTAAATAGCACTTTTATTGAAGGCTTGTGGGTTTCTGCAGCAGCCACATTGTAGTATGGCCCAAAACTACAAAGTGCATATTAATGGCATCTTTGTTCTTTAAAATCCTTTATTGAACCCACCACTGTTCATTTCCCGAGGCTGTCTTCCTCTCTAGGCCTTCTGCCTAATACTGGCTTGTCCCCCACCCCCACCCCAATCCTCCTTATACATCAGTTTCACACCCTTTCCTTCAAGTGGCATTGGAAATTTCAAGTCTCTACTTGATTATGTGAAGAAATGCAAACCCATAGGCTGACTATATATTATACATCTAAAGATGATATGAGTAAATCAAGAAGATTTGCCCAAACAAATTTACATGGAGTTCCATCCTCATCAAGAACTTGCCAAGATGTGAAATTTCACCCTTTCTATCTTTCCATCTCCTATAGTTGTCTCTGTAAGTAAAACTGAGAAGTTTAGCAATTTATTTTCCCAGTGATAAAAGTCATACTTCCCTCACCAGAGAGCAGAAGGAATGTTAGTCAGTCTGGGTTTAAATAGGAGCTTGACCCCCTCTGGTTTACTAACGCTACTGCTAACAGTAAACAGAACTGGGATTAGCTTGTTACACTGTAGTTTTAGGGTTTGACTTTTCTGTCAGTCAGTAACAGTGTAAAGCATTTCTAAAAATAACATTTAAGCACTTTAAAAAGGAGGCATATAGAGACAAACTTACATTCTGAGTAAAAAAGTATAAATACAAGTTTTAAAATATATAGCCAGTCAGGAAGAGGACTTTCCTGGTGGTTCAGCTGGTAAACAACTTGCCTACCAATGCAGAAGATGCAAGAGATGTGGGTTCAATCCCTGGGTTGGGAAGATATGAATGAAGAAATGAAGATATCCCTGGAGAATGAAATGGCAACAGGCTCCAGTATTCTTGCCTGGAAAATTCCATGGACAGAGGAGCCCACGGGGTCGCAAAGAGTCAGACATGATTGAGCATGCACATGCGCACAAGGAAACAGACAGAAAAATCTATTGTGATTCAGAAGAAACAGAGATGCAATGTTGATTAAAACTTGGATGTTAAGCATGAAAAGTTTGCAAATAATAAATGCTGGATAGGGCTTGGAGAAAAGGAAATTCTCCTAAACTGTTGGTGGGAATGTAAATTGGTACAGCCACTATGGAAAACAGTATGCGGTTTCCTAAAAATAAAAAGAGTTGCTATACAATTAAGCAATCCCACTTCTGAGGATATAACTGGAAAAAATTAAAATTCTTATTTAGAAAAGATACATGCAACATGCACCCCAATGTTCATAGCAGCACTGTTTACAATAGCCAAGACATAGAAGCAATCTAAATGTTCACCAACAGACTATTGGATAAAGAAGATGTGGTAGATATATACAATGAACTATTACTCAACCATAAAAAAGAATGAAATCATGTCATTTTCAGCAATGTGGATGGGCCTAGAGATTAGCATACTAAGTAAAGTCAGTCTGTCAGAGAAAGACAAATATTATATGATATCACTTATATGTAGACTCTAAAAAAAGAGTAGAAATGAGCTTATTTACAAAACAGAAACATAATTATAGACATAGAAAACAAATTTATGGTTACCAAAGGGTTAAGAGGGAGGAGGGATAAATTGCAAGTATGGGATTAACAGGTACACACAACTATATATAATATAGATAAACAACAAAGTGCTACTGTATAGCACAGGGAATGATATTCAAGATCTTGTAATAAACTATAATGGAAAAAGAATATATATATATGTACATATATGTATAGCTGAATCACTTTGCTGTACATCTGAAACTAATATGCATTATAAATCAACTATATTTCAGTTTAAAAAATTAAAAAATAACAAAGCACATTTGTAAAGTATAACTACGCTAATGAAGTGGCCCCATTCAGTTCAGTTCAGTTTAGTTGCTCAGTCATGTCTGACTCTTTGCGACCCCATGAATCACAGCACGCCAGGCCTCCCCTGTCCATCACCAATCCCGGAGTCCACCCAAACCCATGTCCATTGTGTTGGTGATGCCATCCAACCATCTCATCCTCTGTCGTCCCCTTCTCCTCCTGCCCTCAATCTTTCCCAGCATCAGGGTCTTTTCAAATGAGTCAGCTCTCCGCATCAGGTGGCTGAAGTATTGAAGTTTCAACTTCAACATCAGTACCTCCAGTGAACACCCAGGACTGATCTCCTTTAGGATGGACTGGTTGGATCTCCTTGCAGTCCAAGGGACTCTCAAGGGTCTTCTCCAACACCACAGTTCAAAAGCATCAATTCTTCTGCGCTCAGCTTTCTTTATAGTCCAACTCTCACATCCATACATGACGACTGGAAAAACCATAGCCTTGACTAGACGGACCTTTGTTGGCAAAGTAATGTCTCTGGTTTTTACTATGCTGTCTAGGTTGGTCATAACTTTCCTTCCAAGGAGCAAGCGTCTTTTAATTTCATGGCTGCAATCACCATCTGCAGTGATTTTGGAGCCCAGAACAATGAAGTCAGCCACTGTTTCCACTGTTTCCCCATCTATTTCCCATGAAGTGATGGAACCAGATGCCATGATCTTAGTTTTCCGAATGTTGAGCTTTAAGCCAACTTTTTCACTCTCTTCCTTCACTTTCATCAAGAGGCTCTTTAGTTCTTCTTCACTTTCTGCCGTAAGGGTGGTGTCATCTGCGTATCTGAGGTTATTGATATTTCTCCTGGCAATCTTGATTCCAGCTTGTGCTTCCTCCAGCCCAGCATTTCTCATGATGTACTCTGCATATAAGTTAAATAAGCAGGGTGACGATATACAGCCTTGATGTACTCCTTTTCCTATTTGGAACCAGTCTGTTGTTCCATGTCCAGTTCTAACTGTTGCTTCCTGACCTGTGGCCCCAAACCTTGTATGTAATGCCTGGATGCTTTTTTATTTATTTTATTTATTTTTTTTATTATTATTATTATTTTTTTTTCCAGTGGGTTTGTCATACATTGATATGAATCAGCCATGGATTTACATGTATTCCCAATCCCGATCCCCCCTCCCACCTCCCTCTCCACCCGATTCCTCTGGGTCTTCCCAGTGCACCAGGCCGGAGCACTTGTCTCATGCATCCAGCCTGGGCTGGTGATCTGTTTCACCATAGATAGTATACATGCTGTTCTTTTGAAATATCCCACCCTCACATTCTCCCACAGAGTTCAAAAGTCTGTTCTGTATTTCTGTGTCTCTTTTTCTGTTTTGCATATAGGGTTATCGTTATCACCTTTCTAAATTCCATATATATGTGTTAGTATGCTGTAATGTTCTTTATCTTTCTGGCTTACTTCACTCTGTATAATGGACTCCAGCTTCATCCATCTCATTAGGACTGGTTCAAATGAATTCTTTTTAATGGCTGAGTAATATTCCATGGTGTATATGTACCACAGCTTCCTTATCCATTCATCTGCTGATGGGCATCTAGGTTGCTTCCATGTCCTGGCTATTATAAACAGTGCTACGATGAACATTGGGGTGCACGTGTCTCTTTCAGATCTGGTTTCCTCAGTGTGTATGCCCAGAAGTGGGATTGCTGGGTCCTATGGCAGTTCTATTTCCAGTTTTTTAAGAAATCTCCACACTGTTTTCCATAGCGGCTGTACTAGTTTGCATTCCCACCAACAGTGTAAGAGGGTTCCCTTTTCTCCACACCCTCTCCAGCATTTATTGCTTGTAGACTTTTGGATAGCAGCCATCCTGACTGGCGTGTAATGGTACCTCATTGTGGTTTTGATTTGCATTTCTCTAATAATGAGTGATGTTGAGCATCTTTTCATGTGTTTGTTAGCCATCTGTATGTCTTCTTTGGAGAAATGTCTGTTTAGTTCTTTGGCCCATTTTTTGATTGGGTCATTAATTTTTCTGGAATTGAGCTGCAGGAGTTGCTTGTATATTTTTGAGGTTAATCCTTTGTCTGTTTCTTCATTTGCTATTATTTCTCCCAATCTGAGGGCTGTCTTTTCACCTTACTTATAGTTTCCTTTGTAGTGCAAAAGCTTTTAAGTTTCATTAGGTCCCATTTGTTTAGTTTTGCTTTTATTTCCAATATTCTGGGAGGTGGGTCATAGAGAATCTTGCTGTGATTTATGTCGGAGAGTGTTTTGCCTATGTTCTCCTCTAGGAGTTTTATAGTTTCTGGTCTTACATTTAGATCTTTAATCCATTTTGAGTTTATTTTTGTGTATGGTGTTAGAAAGTGTTCTAATTTCATTCTTTTACAAGTGGTTGACCAGTTTTCCCAGCACCACTTGTTAAAGAGGTTGTCTTTTTTCCATTGTATATCCTTGCCTCCTTTGTCGAAGATAAGGTGTCCATAGGTTCGTGGATTTATCTCTGGGCTTTCTATTCTGTTCCATTGATCTATATTTCTGTCTTTGTGCCAGTACCATACTGTCTTGATGACTGTGGCTTTGTAGTAGAGTCTGAAGTCAGGCAGGTTGATTCCTCCAGTTCCAGTCTTCTTTCTCAAGATTACTTTGGCTATTCGAGGTTTTTTGTATTTCCATACAAATTGTGAAATTCTTTGGTCTAGTTCTGTGAAAAATACCGTTGGTAGCTTGATAGGGATTGCATTGAATCTATAGACTGCTTTGGGTAGAATAGCCATTTTGACAATATTGATTCTTCCAATCCATGAACACGGTATGTTTCTCCATCTGTTTGTGTCCTCTTTGATTTCTTTCATCAGTGTTTTATAGTTTTCTATGTATAGGTCTTTTGTTTCTTTAGGTAGATATACTCCTAAGTATTTTATTCTTTTTGTTGCAATGGTGAATGGTATTGTTTCCTTAATTTCTCTTTCTGTTTTTTCATTGTTAGTATATAGGAATGCAAGGGATTTCTGTGTGTTAATTTTATATCCTGCAACTTTACTATATTCATTGATTAGCTCTAGTAATTTTCTGGTAGAGTCTTTAGGGTTTTCTATATAGAGGATCATGTCATCTGCAAACAGTGAGAGTTTTACTTCTTCTTTTCCTATCTGGATTCCTTTTACTTCTTTTTCTGCTCTGATTGCTGTGGCCAGAACTTCCAACACTATGTTGAATAGTAGTGGTGAGAGTGGGCACCCTTGTCTTGTTCCTGATTTCAGGGGAAATGCCTTCAATTTTTCACCATTGAGGGTGATGCTTGCCAGAAGAAGAAGACAAAAAGAAAGGCCATGAGAAAATACTCGAGGAGATAATAGCTGGATGCTTTTTTAGAGTTGAAACTATTCCATTTCAAAATTTATCTGTAATTGAGTTAATCATGGCATGGCTATATGCATTGTAGATTTGGTAAACAATTTTGCACACAATTTCATAGCATTTCTATTTCTGATTTACTTTTGTATGCAGAGGAAATGATCTGGTTTAAAACAATCGACAAGACACAGGGTCTTGTATGACTATCCCTGTCATTGTGGTTATCACAAGAGTATAAGGACCTATTTGGGAATTCTTTTGCCATGAGACCATGAGTGCCTGCAGCATGGGAAGTGGACCAAACTGGTCTTTCTCCCTGACAGCTAGTACAGTTTCTAATATATAGATGTTCAGTATAGTGTTTGTGTTAGTTAAATAAATAAATGACCAATGTTTAAAAGAAATAAAAATGAGTCTAGTGGGAGTTTAGTAGAAGTCAGCCCAATAAAAATCAGACAACATTTAGAAAGAAACTATTCAGTGAATGGATTTGTACTGGTTTTAGGATAATTATTATGTTAGTTTTATCTACCCTAATTCATTCCATTAAATGAGAGAAACCTGCCTGGCCCTTCTTATTATTGATACATTTTGATAAATGTAGAATGTCTGTATCACAAATTGGTAGAAAAGCCCCCAGAAACGTGGTTATATGTATTTTTGATCCCTTAAAAATAATAGTAGTGTTTTTCTCCATTCTCTAAAGAGAAACAGTGAATATAATTACCTAGCTCTTTGAGAGCCACAGAAGCTTAGATCCTAAACTATGAAATTCTGCTCTGGTTCAGAGCGTGGAGAGCTTTCTGGAGCATAGTTAAAGCGGGTTGGTTTCCTAGATGCCTGTCTCTTCACATGGACATAGCTACATTCTGAACCTGCAATTATAGCATGATGTCTTCACACCCTTCTATTCCAGAAAATGTTTTAACCAATGAAGACATGTTAACTTTATTTTGAAACAAGATGATTCCTATGAAACGTCCATCTTTTACCCTATAATGCTGGTATGTCACCTCAGGCTCCAGGAATTGGGTTGATGGTGGCCAGTCTGGAAAGCCAATGAGGGTTATGTGTGAAGACAGGGCACTTATAGCAGACACGGGGCTGGGTCAGGGTGGCCTCAGTAACCGCACTGGAAATTTTGCATCAGCCCCACACGGGACAGCAGGTTTGGTCATCATCAGTTAGGGGCACTTTACGAAACGGCTTATCTTTCTTTAGGGATGAAGCACAGTAGGTCAGAAAGTATTTATTTTCCTGTAAATATGGTCTGATTAAGAAAGTCAAACTGATTCTCATTAATGAAGGCAGGAAAATGCATGTCTGATGGTGAGGACACTGACTCTGCTCAGACTTTCCAGATTCACAGTGTGGCTCAGTCTGCTGTCAACCTGGGGCACGTTAGTGAGCCTGTCTTTGCCTCAATTTTTCCATCTGTGAAATGGGATATCTTGATTGCAGTGTTTGGGATAGGATAAAATGAAACAATATTTGTATAGCTCTCAGCATGATGCCTGGCACTGTAGATAATAAATACAATTATATAGACATGTGTATATATAATTGTATATTTTATATATATATATATATATGTTCAATCGGACATGTCTGAACAACTGGGCACAGTTGTGTCCAATTCTTTGCAACCCTATGGACTGTAGCCCACCAGGCTCCTCTGTCCCTGGAAGTTTCCTGGAAAGTGTACTTGAGTGGGTTGCCATTTCCTCCTCCAAGGGATCTCCCCAACCCAGGGATCCAACCTGCATCTCCTGTATCTCCCACATTGGCAAGTGGATTCTTTTACCACTGTGCCACGTGGGAAGCCCATATATATAGCTATAAAGATACATAAATAGATGAACGGATATAGACATTTAGTTAAATTTTGATATGAAGCCTCTTAAACACCAATATGAAATTTATAAATTCCTTCAACATTAAAATAACCATATTTGATGCAACATGTGATATTTCTCCATGTAATATAACGAAGTCAGGAAGCATCTCCAATGGAAGGTAAAGAAAGTCTGTAATTAAGATTTGCCCCTCCCCATTTACTAATTTTGTAAGGATTTGAGCAAGCCACTTAAGTCTTCTGATTTTCATTTCCCTTACCAGTTAAATGAGGATGATAGTACCCATCTCACATTGGTGGTGAGGTTTAACTGAATGAAATGATAAACCTGTAACTGCTGAGCACCTGTGACAGTTATTACAAGTATGTAATTGATGAATATGCTTTTCATTGAATGCAAAAGAGGTAGATACATACATACATAAATATCATACACTCCTTTTAGCTTTCAAATTAATTTGTGGCAGCTTAGCAGACACACCCCTGATGAGATTTACAGAGAGGAATATATTTACCTGGCACAGAGAGACAGTTTCTGATTTCTCATTCATAAATCTTCAGAGAGCTCACTAGGTCTTTCTATTAGATAAATTTGTTAATTCATCCTACAAATATCTCCTGACTACTATGTTTCAGGCACAGTTCTAGGAGCTGGAGATACACTAATGAAATATGACCCTCATGGAAGCCACACTCTATCCGGAGAAGAGGCAGCTGCTGCAAATAGAAGGAAAGTGAACTACATCGTCTTTAGAAGGTAGTAGATATTTGTGGGAAAAAGAAAAAGGAGAGCACAATAAGAGGATAAGAAGGTGGGACAAAGTTTGTAATTTTAAGTGGTCAGTGAGAAGTTGAGATGTGGACAAAAACTGGAAGAGAGGAAGTCAAATAGCAGGATGTCTGGGACAGGAGTGTCCCTGGCAGAAGCAAAAGCTAGAGCAAAGGTCCTTGACTGCGGGACAGTGGGAGCATATCCTGAGATTTCCAGGAGAAGTCAAGGGGTTCAGAAAAGAGAGAGAGAGAGGTTGGTTGATTAATTATAGACATAATGAAGAACCAGATTCCCCAGGTACCTTACCTTCTTTCCTGGTGAGGCAAGGTCCTTTACAGGGTTTGAAGCACAGGCCTGGCCTGGTCTTACCTACGTTTTAAAAGGATCACTCTGACACACTGAAGAAACCATATCTGAAAGAGACACGTGCACCCCAATGTTCATCACAGCACTGTTTATAATAGCCAGGACATGGAAGCAACCTAGATGCCCATCAGCAGATGAATGGATAAGGAAGCTGTGGTACATATACACCATGGAATATTACTCAGCCGTTAAAAAGAATTCATTTGAACCAGTTCTAATGAGATGGATGAAACTGGAGCCCATTATACAGTAAGCCAGAAAGATAAAGAACATTACAGCATACTAACACATATATATGGAATTTAGAAAGATGGTAACGACAACCCTATATGCAAAACAGAAAAAGAGACACAGAAGTACAGAACAGACTTTTGAACTCTGTGGGAGAAGGTGAGGGTGGGATGTTCGAAAGAACAGCATGTATATTATCTATGGTGAAACAGATCACCAGTCCAGGTGGGATGCATGAGACAAGTGCTCGGGCCTGGTGCACTGGGAAGACCCAGAGGAATAGGGTGGAGAGGGAGGTGGGAGGGGGGGATCGGGATGGGGAATATGTGTAAATCTATGGCTGATTCATATCAATGTATGACAAAACCCACTGAAAAAATAAATTAATTAATAAAGGAAAAAAAAAGAAAAAAAATAAATAAAAGGATCACTCTGAATGCTGTGCTGAGAAGACTTTATAGGTGGAGAAGATGCTGAAGCATCTCAATAGCTCAATGACAAAGAATCTACCTGCAATGCAGGAGATGCAAGTTCGATCCCTGACTCAGGAAGATCCCCTGGAGGAGGGCATGGCAACCTACTCCAATATTCTTGCCTGGGAAATCCTATGGACAGAGGAACCTGGTGGGCTACAGTTTGTGGGGCCACAAAGAGTCAGACATGACTGAGCAACTGAGCACTGACTCGGCAAGCAGAAAAAACAGGGAGACTACTTAGGAGCTGTTGCTGTCACCCTGGGGGGAGACCATGATGGCATGGACAGGCTGGTGGCAATGGAGGTGGCCATACCTCCATGGCATGGTGAGCAGGTCCAAGATCCTTCACCCTTCTCCAGAAGCCATGCCTCTAGACTCCTGGATCCTCTCTCTTCTTTTTCATTTAAAAATTATTTTTATAGTTATCTTATTTGTTTTTTATTTTTTACCCTTGCATGAGGCATGCAGGATCTTGGTTCTCTAACCAGGGATTTAGCATGCAACCCCTGCATTGGAAGCATGGAGTCTTAACTACTGGACCGCGAGGAAAGACTTTCTCTTCTTTTCTATCCAAACCCATTGCTCCAGCAATTCGCCCCTTACTTTGCAGCATCAAATGCACAGTCTCTACTAGCTCATTCTCATTAGCGTACAAATACACTATTCTTCTTCCAACATAAACAAATGTCCCCTAGCCCCACTTCTTACCCAGCTTCTACTACATGTCCTTGCCTCTCTCTACAGTAAAACTTCTCAAAATATTTTCCAACTGATCTCTTATAAACCAAGGCCAAAGAAATCTGTTGTTCCTATTCTGCCACCAGTTTGCTCTTGCCATGGTCACCATTGTTCATCCGATGATTCATTTTCAGTCTTTCTCGAGCTTGACTGTCACCTCTTGCTGAGTGTTTTATTGTTAACTCAGTTAAGATGGGAGCTCCCTTTCCTAGATTCTCATCTCTGTTTAGTTCCAGGTGAAGAAGACAGTGGCTTGTCTCCTCAGAGAGTCATTGCTCTGAGATATGATAGATCAATGTAACTTGCTTTTCCTCTCCTCTACACTGCCTCAAGCTAGTCTTCTTTCCTGCTGGCCCTGCTGGCCAACAGAGACCCCAGACTTACCACCAGGTATTGGCCATGGACCCTACAGAAGGGGTAACTACACAGGGGCCATAGCTTCTCATAGACCTCTCCAGAACCTTCTCCTTCTTGGTCTTATTTTCGCTGCTGGGCCCACTTGAGGTCCATGGTCATGATTAATTCAGAGAGAATTTGTCCCTATAATAGCAACACTAGACTGGAAACAGCATCTTTTCTCTGGGATATGTCAACTGAAAAAATGCACAACATGAGAGCTGTGAGTTAAGTTTTATGAGGGCTATTGCCCTAGAGACAGCATCTCAAATAGCTTTGAGGTACTAGCCCCAAAGAGATATAGGGGAAGATCAGTGTTATATAGGAGTTTAGTGAAGAGGGGTATGTGCCGTCAAGCAGGCATTTTGGCAGAGTCTTGCTCCGGGTCACCAGCAGTAGATGTCACTGCTAATAATTTTAGTGCTTTTCTAGATATGAGGAGATGCAAGAATTGGGCTCATAGAAGTCTTCTCCTAAAAAAATTTAACTATCTGAAGGCCTGTTCTGCCAGTTTTTCCCAGAACACAGTGCACCTCATTCCTGACCTCTACCCTGAACTCCTTTCAGGAGATGTAGTGGCACATGATTTAATCCTTCGAGAGGCCGATGGCATGTGCCAAGTTTTCGTTGGCAGAGTCTAGGAAACCCAGAGGTAAGTATGGGCTTAAGGGGAAGCTTTGCACTAATTTTTATAATTATCTCTTTTAGGAAAATTACCCAGTATCCTCATTTCAGATTTTGAAATGTGTACACCATTCCAGCCCTGGAGGAGGGCAACAGCAACCCACTCCAGGATTCTTGCCTGGAGAATCCCATGGACAAAGGAGCCTGGCGGGCAACAGTCCACGGGCTCAAAGAGTCAGACATGACTGACCGACTAAGCACAGCACACACCAGCCATTCCAGATCATGTGATCACTCAAATGCTGTGATATGAATTGGAGAGCTGTTTGGAGGTGGGGAACTCGTAGGAAATGATGACCCCTGTACTGGGTTAGTTCCCAGTCTGGAAGATTCTCCTGTGTGACTGCGGGGGCAGGGGATGGGGGTGTGAGTTACATTTTTCAGACACTTCCCTAGGGATGCAAGCTGCTTGGGGAGGAATCGTTGGATCCTTCAGTGGAGTCTTAGAACCTCCTTCGGACCCTGGGACTGATTTAGTGAGGAGCTTGTCAGCACTGGAACAGGCCTCCCAGGATGAGAAGAGTGGCTCCAAATGCTGTAGCAGCCCCTTAGTCACACCAAATGTCTACATACCAGAAACCTAGAGTGAGAAATCTGGGCTCAGGTCCTGCCTGTCTCCTGAAACACCATACCTGCTAACTACCTCCCCCAATGTGAAGTAACAATTGTCCAAAGACGCACTTTGCAAGTATCCAAGGGCACCTCATCCATAAGCTGAGCGAGCGTGTAAAGGAAAGGTTTAAAATTCCATTAAGAATCCCCTGAGTCACCCATCTTCCTCCCTTTAGCTCAGTGGGTTTTCTAAATTGTTCCGTTAATTTTAGCTGTTTCTAGATAGATAGCCATATTCTAGGTGAATCATCAGGAAAATTGAGGATAACAGCAAATAGCACACTGCTCTACAATGAACCACTTAATCAGCTCTTTAAAGAAAAGACAAGCAGGGTACCTCTTCATTACATGGGTGTTTCTGGATAATACTGAATATACATATGTGTGTATACATTCATACATGGAGTGTATGTGTGTTGTGATTGATGATGGAAAAACACAGTAACTTCGCTTTGTTTCATACTTAACTTTTCTGCATCCCTATATTTTCTTAGATGAGTACAAAGAGCACATATATTTGACTGTTCAGTTATTACACAATTCTGATGTTATTTTCTCTTCTTGATTTGACTCATCGCCATTTCGTTGCCGATAAGGAAGATCTGTGTATTGTCAAAGGATAAACATGATAAACGGCAGACAAGGAAGGGTTACTGTTTCAATCTATCCCAGGGTAAACAATAAGAATAAATATTGCCTTATTTGTTCATGATCTGAGGTATCAGCTTGCCCCTCTTCAGGAAATTTTATCGTTTTAGATTAAGAAATCTATTTTGTAACCTGTTATTAAGCCCCACATTCCCCACATTATGATTACAAAGGATTGTATTCTCCTGTTCTCTCCCCCACGTGATTCTGCCTTTCATGCAATTTGAACAATAGAACTGCATTTTTATTTTCTAGAGAATTTAGAACCAGACTTCTACCAGGCAAAATGGCATTCACCCCAGGCTAGAGAGAATCAGAGTGATGAGCAGAGTGCACAAAAGATGTCCTGTTATCATCACCCAAAGGAATGTTTTAATTGGTCGCCCATCCTTTTCAGAAAGCCGAGTCATTCTCCAGTTAGCTGTAAGGTAGGTTCTTGCAATCAGATAGAAATCAAATATCAGACATCCTATTTTCTGTGTCTTTGTATCCCCCACAATGTCTTAGCAGTGGTTTTGGGAGAGATATAAATAAATGAATGGTTGGATAAGCCAATGGAATTAAACTTTTCAAACTGAGGTATGGAGACAGAGGGAAAATAACATGAGAATGGAATGATCTGTGATAAAGGAGAGAGTAGGAGTTCTCAGCCTCAGCAGTAATGATAACTTGAGGAGGAAAGTTTTTGTTTCTTTTTAGAGGGAGGAGAGTGTGAGCTACACTGTTCTTTGGAGGATGTTTGGTAGCATCCTTGACCTGTATGTACCAGATGCTGGTAGTGACCACCAGATATGTCTCCAGTCATTGCCAAATGTCCTTCGGTGCCAAAGAAGAGAAGCAAGAGCGGTGTGGAGAAAGGCAAAATCACCCCTGGTTAAGAATCACTGAGCCAATTTCTTTTTAGCCAGAAGAGCTGGGAATAATCAGAGTTCTTTTAATAAACATGAGGCAGAATGTACAGGTAGAGTCAAGCTGCAAATAGTAATATTACTATTAAAATTTCATTTCAAAAATTTTTTAATGAATTATAGAGTCCAGATTGTATGAAAGTATACCAAGTTCAATATGCTTTTTACAACTATTCTTCTAATTCCAGTCGGGTAAATTAAGATTATTTTTTTTAAGTTGCTCTGTCACGACTGACTCTTTGTGACCCCAGCCCATGGAATTCTCCAGGCCAGAACACTGGAGTGGGTAGTTGTTCCCTTCTCCAGGGGATCGTCCCAACACAAATTTGAAAAAGACCAGCAAAAGAGCATTATGTAGGCATTTGTATGGGTATTTGGAATAGTCTCACTCTTCCTAGTGGCAGTATGGTTAGAAGAGAATGTGAATTCCGTGAGAGAAGGGAACAGTCCTGTTTTATACATGAGTGTAAACCCAACTGATAGAATAGTGCGAGGCATGAGAAAGGCAGTCACTTCAGTCGTGTTCCACTCTTTTGTGACCCCAATGGACTTTAGCCTGCCAGGATCGTCTGTCCATGGGATTCTCCAGGCAAGAATACTGGAGTGGGTTGCCATGCCCTCCTCCAGGGAATCTTCCCTACCCAGGGATCAAACCCACGTCTCCGATGTCTCTTGAATTGGCAGGAGAGTTCTTTACCACTAGCGCCACCTGGGAAGCCCAAGAAAGGCAAATAACAAATGTCAACTAAATGAATAAAAGAAGGAAGGAAAGAAAGGAAATGGCTTCTCTTTTCCAGATTTATTACCAAGGATTCTGTTATGTGTTGACTGAGTCCAGATATTAATATTGAATTGATCTGTTGTTTTGAAGATTATTATAAGCTACAATAAGAATTTTTGTTGGATTATAGCTTTCCATCTATGTATGAAATATATAAGGTTTCCAGTTCCTTCTGCAGGTGATTATTTATGTCATGATTACTCTAAGTAATTTTTTTTATAACTGAAGAAGCAAAACAACTTGGGTAAGCCACCCTCCTCCCAGTGGTATTCTATGTCTGCCTGGTCAGTTAACTGGATCCTAGATAATATGAATAAACTTGTTTGTTTATTAAAATTTGTAATGCAATTTACAAACAACTCTTCTACAAGAATTTAAATTGAAAGAAATGAAGTAAGTTTAGAAATATACATATACAATGTTATATATGTAACATGGTTGCTGATAAATTACTAGGTTATGATATATGAAATTACTGGTGTTTGTAGATCAAAATGGTTAAACCTAACAGATAAAGAGATCACATACACAGGGAGAGGAGGAAGAAAACAAAACTCCCTTCGAAGGATAGATCAGATAACATAGCAAATGTCAGCAGAGAAGGGAGTTAAGGCCAAGTGTTCCTAGAAGACTTTCTGAGCATAACTTAATGAACTTTTCTCCGAGAAGATCATTACTGCCTCTAAGGATGCCTAGATTTAAAATATATATTGAGGTAAATCCACTCTCCTTTCTTATCCAGTCTTCCCTCCTCCGCCCCCCACCAATTTATACACTATTCAGTGTCTATTCACATTGTTCAGGGACTAACAACTAGAAGTATTGGAGAGAAAGTTCACTGTATAATTCAGTCATAACTGCTCTTTATTCCTTATACTACACCTAAAATGATGTTTCCGTGACACATTTTGGCTTGGTTTGTTTTTCATCTTTGGACTTTGGTAAAAACATAGGCATTCATCTGTCTTCAAAGAGAATGCCTTACAAACCATGTTTTTGTCTTTTAAAAGACTTCCTGTCTTCTAAAAGAATGCTTTCAGAAGTGCCAGGTACTAGTAAAATTAATTCTTTGGGTACATATTTAATACATAAAATCTGTACATTGAAATCGGTTATTTGCTTTTCTTTCTTTTTTTTTCATTTATTTTTATTATTTGGAGGCTAATCATTTTATAATATTGTAGTGGTTTTTGCCATACATTGACATGAATCAGCCATGGATTTACATGTGGTCCCCATCCTCTTCCCTCCCACTTCCCTCCCCAGGTTATTTGCTTTCTATATGGGATTTTTTTTTTTATTTTCTAAGTATCAGAGATTTACTCTCTACTTACAGTTTTTGTGCAGACCTAAAAAAAGTCAACTACTAGGTATTTCTCCAGCAAAGATGAGTTTATTTGGAATCAGTGTGCATGCGTGCTAAGTCACTTCAGTCATGTCTGACTCCTTGTGACCCCATGGACTGTAGCCCAGCAGGCTCCCCTGTCCATGGGATTCTCCAGGCAAGAATACTGGAGTGGGCTGCCATTTCCCTCTCCATTGGAATCAGCAGAGAAGTGCAATTTCAGGCCTGCAACCACAGCTTCCCATGTGCAAGTCCCCCTCAAGAAGGGAAGGAGAACACTTTTATAGCAAAAGGAAAAGGATGTTGGGAAGGCTGAAGAGTCCATGGATTCTCATTGGCTGAGTCCTTGCTGGAAAAGAAGAGTCTTTATTCTTCTTGGTGGGCTCTGCTGTCTTCCTAGGGCATGAGGGTCCCCCTTCTGCTCTCCTAACTCTATTTAACTGAAGTTTCTATTTATTAATTTTACATATGAGTGGCCTAAACAGTGTTTTATTTATAAGTCAACAAGCAAACAAATCAACAGAAAACAGAACAAAGTAACTACCAAGTAAGAAAGATGGGGATTTCCCTGGTTGCCCAGTGCCTAAGACTCCACGCTCCTAATGCAGGGGGCCTTGGTTCCATCCCTGGTCTGGGAACTAGATCCCACATGCCGCAACTAACAGTTTGCATGCCGCAACTAAGTCCCATGTGCCACAACTCTGGCCTTGTGCAGCCAGCTAAATAATTTAGTTCAGTTGCTCAGTCATGTCCGACTCTTTGCAATCCCATGGACTGCAGCACGCCAGGATTCCCTGTCCATCACCAACTCCCAGAGTTTACTCAAACTCATATCTATTGAGTTGAATAAATATTTTAAATAGTTTTTTTAGAAAAAATAAAAAGATGATTAACATCACTTTTTGATTAACTTAAAAAAAAAACCCAAACAATTTGATTTAAAAATTGTGCAGAGGATCTGAATAAATATTTTTCCAAACAAGACAGACAGATGGCCAATAGACACATGAAAGGATGCTCAACATGATTAATCATCAGGAAAATGCAAATCAAACCTTCAATGAAATATCACCTCACAACTGTCAGAATGACTGTTATCAAAAAGACAACAAATAAGTGTTAACAAGAATGTGAAGAAAAGGGAACTCTTGTGTACTATTGGTGGGAATGTATATTGTTGCAGCCACTATGAAAAACAGTATGAAGTTCCTCAAAAAAGTTAAAAATAGAACTACCATGAAGTGAAGTGAAGTGAAAATCACTCAGTTGTGTCCAACTCTTTGCAACCCCATGGACTGTATAGTCCATGGAATTCTCCAGGCCAGAATACTGGAGTGGGTTGCCTTTCCCTTCTCCAGGGGATCTTCCAAACCCAGGGATTGAATCCAGGTCTCTTGCATGGCAGGCAGATTATTTACCAGCTGAGCCACAAGGAAAGTCCAAACATACTGGAGTGGGTAGCCTGTCCCTTCTCCAACGGATCTTCCCAACCCAGGAATCCAACTGGGGTCTCCTGCATTGCAGGTGAATTCTTTACCAACTGAGCTATCAGGGAAGCCAAGAACTATCATATGATCCAGCAATTCCACTTCTGGGTATTTTTCTGAAGAAAAGAAAAATACAAATTCCAAGGGTTAGTGTGCACCCCTATGTTTATTGCAGCATTATTTATAGTTGCTAAGATATGGAAACAATCTAAGTGCCCATCAGTGGATGAGTGGATAAAGAAGATGTGCCATCTATCTGGGTTACATTGCAACAGCTCATCCTGGGACATTTTTAATTCTGAAAAATATCCCATTTGCATCTGTGAGTAAATTGCTTCTCTAGATTGATCCAGAAGAACATCTTCTCAAACCATGAAACTAAACTGCAGCACCTGTCACATGGGTGAAGCCATACTTGTTCTTGGAACACTAGCATAAGTCAGAGGGAGGGTAGGAAGAAATTCTGATATCAACCCTCTAGAAATTGGTAGTATACATTGTTTGAGGCTATATATTGCCAAAAGATAGCAATATATATGCACTGTAGGATTCCAGAGAAATTTCCACGGGAAACCTCAGGTAAGGGAGACCTTGAGTTAGCATGCCATCGTCTCTGGACATAATATATCTTTTACAATTGGTGTCTTTCTTGGTAGGGGAAGAAAACCTATGGCAGAAGTGTTTGCACATGCTGTTACCTGCTTTATTTGCCAGAATATAACCCAGGATTGATCTTATATCAAATAGACAGTCAAGCCAACTATGGAAGCCACAAGCTACCAAAATTCCATATTTCCTGTAAGGACAAAGCCAAGGACTAGAGCATGATAAGACTTTGGATGGTAGCTAGAACACACCACAGAGATATTAAAATGCTAGAAATGCTCTAGACAGTGGAGTACTGACTAAAGTTTTTGCGTCCTTTTTTAAAGTTATCCACAGTCTGAGAACATTAGTGTTCCAATGTCTTTGACTGATAATCAAAATGATACTTCTCAAAGTTTGTATATTAAGACCTGCATGAAAATCTACCTATGGCTGCATAGTTCCAAAGTCTGGTACTTAAAAAACATCATTATTTTATTATTGTGTTCCATGGTTCTGGGGTTAATAGAGTTCAGCTGTGGTGGTGGTGGTGGTGGGGGGTGTTCCTCATCTGTGATCTCTTATGCAGTTAGTTCGATGGTGACTGGGGATGGAGTTATTTGAAGACTCCCCTCACATATGTGGCCTCTGCACTCAGATGGCTGGGACACCTAGAACTGTATGGGCAAGTGTCCCATACAGCCCCCAGGGTGGCTGATTTGGGCTTCCTTACAGAATGGTGGTCTCAGGGTGATTGGATGTCTCAGTGGCAGCTAACTTCTTCCGGGCTGAGAATGTCAAGAAAACTAGGTGGAATCCGCCAGCTCAAAACTCCCACATTGTAACTTCTGAAGTACTCTACTGATCAAAGCCACAGGCCAGCCTAATTCAAAGGGGTAGAAGAAAAAACTCCATCTCTTGCTGGAAGAAAGGTATCCTCAGACAAGGAGGGAAGGAACTGATGTCAGCCATCTTGGAAGCAAGCTACCACATACCTGCATAAGGTTCATACCTGCATTAGTATTACCTGGGCAGGAGCTCTACCTTTTAAACAAGTACCCCTAGAAATTCTTAAGTGCACTACATTTTGAGAATCAGTTTAGTTAATATTTGGTAGTAGTTGGAACTCTCATTTAAAATATTTGACCATAAATTTAAAGAAAAGATGAGGAGATTCTATTTATAGGTTTGGATCCAAAAGGCTGGTTCATCAAGTCGCGTAGATGAACATTACCAAGGAGAAAGTGTAACCACTATTAAAATGATTGATTTCTGGGGCTCTTTACTGTAAATTCACATTGATTAGAGTTCTGAAAGAGGGCTCAAGGTTTAGAAAGTGTAAGAAAGAAAAGAGTATATTTCCAGGGGATAGCAGTGCCTTACGGGGAGTTTGTTCTCAACTTTAGAGAGAGCTTTTCCAGTAGTTATGTATGGATGTGAGAGTTGGACTATAAAGAAAGCTGAGTGCAGAAGAATTGATGCTTTTGAACTGTGATGTTTGAGAAGACTCTCGAGAGTCCCTTGGACTGCAAGGGGATCCAACCAGTCCTGGGTGTTCATTGGAAGGACTGATGTTGAAGCTGAAACTCCAACACTTTGGCCACCTGATGCAAAGAGCAGACTCATTTGGAAAGACCCTGATGCCGGGAAAGATTGAAGGCAAGAGGAGAAGGGGACGACGGAGGATGAGATGGTTGGATGGTATCATCGACTCATTGGACATGAGTTTGGGTAAACTCCAAGAGTTGGTGATGGACAGGGAGGCCTAGCGTGCTGCGGTTCATGGGGTTGCAAAGAGTCAGACATGACTGAGCAACTGAACTGAACTTAGGAAGAGGATGTGATGTGAGTTGGGGAGTCCATTTATAGCTCCAAGTTTGGGACAGGCTGACCTTGCACCTCCAGTCAGATTGCTTCCAGAAGAGGTGACCACTCTTGCTCGTCAACTACAGGTCAGGGTCAAGTTACACATCTCGTCTAGAAATTAGCAAACAACAGTCTCTATGGGGCAATCATAAAAGGGCACAGGAATCTAGAGGAAGCCTTTAAGCCAATAGGAAGCACAGAAGCTCAAAGGAGTGACCAGGCATCTAAGTTCCACAAGTTCATTCCATGCCCATCATTGAATAAGGCTCTGCACTACTCTTCCTTAACCCTACAAAGAGTGAGTATTACAGCCATCTCTGCATGATGACAGGGAGAATGGAACACCAGCTAGATTTACCATTGCTCAGTGTCCTGAGCCCCAGGTGCTTGAAGGAGAAATCTGACAATATTACAACTATATAAATTAGCCAATAAAATAAGTTAGCACATAAAAATTAATCTTAGTGTTTCAATACAATAAAGTGACTGTGTTCAACCAGGGCACACAATGGAGCATCAGAGAACAAACCACTCATGAAATGAAATAACAAAAGAACCTGGGTTAGTGCTTCCATTATCTGGCAGGATCTTGATGGCCTGATCTGCACACTCTTGAAGGTAAATAATTTAAAGCCATTTAAATTAGAATATGAAATGAATTGTAATGACACATCCTCCTCTCCAAATGATTTAATGTCCACAAAATTCAAATGTAGGAGATATCTCAGCTACTATAAATACAGAGTCTGTCTATGATGTTAGGAGCTATAATATTTTATGACTTAAGATTATGATAAATTCTGGAAGTTCCTTCTCTAAGAAATACTGCAGAAATAAGTAACGTGAGTATGCAATACGTGAAAGCAGAGATTTTTTTTATCCTCCTATTACTGTTAATATGGGCTTCCCAAGTGATGCTAGTAATAAGGAATTCACCTACCAATGCAGGAGACATGAGACGCAGGTTCATTCCCTGGATTGGAAAGATCCCCTGGAAGAGGACATGCAACTCACTCTAGTATTCTTGTCTGGGAAATCCCATGGCCAGAGGAGGCTGGTGGGCTACAGTCCATAGGGTCTTAAAGAGTTGGACAACACTTGGACACAACTGAAGTGACTTAGAATGCACACACTGTTAATACAGTGGCTGAAATGTGAATAACTTGAAATCTGGAAAAGATATATCAATCCTGCCTTGCAAGGTGACTTACTATTGCTCCAAATATAATAAACAGTCTGTTTTTTCTTTTTTGCAAGAAAATTCCCTTGAATATGGACTATGGCTGGGGAGTCAGTTCAGTTCAGTTGCTCAGTCGTGTCCAACTCTTTGGAACCCAAGGACTGCAGCACACCAGGCTTCCCTGTCCATCACCAACTCCCAGAGCTTACTCAAACAAATGTCCATCGAGTCAGTGATGCCATCCTACTACCTCATCCTCTGTAATGAGTTAGTCCTTCACATAAGGTGGCCAAAGTATTGGAATTTCAGCTTCAGCATCAGTCCTTCCAACAGATATTCAGGATTGATTTCCCTCAGGATAGACTGGTTGGATTTCCTTACAGTCCAAGGGACTCTCAAGAGTCTTCTCCAACACCACAGTTCAAAAGCATCAATTCTTTGGCGCTCAGGTTTCCTTATAGTCCAACGTGGTGCTCAGCTTTCCTTATAGTCCACATCCACACATGACTACTGAAAAAAACTGTAGCTTTGACAAGACGGACTTTGTTGACAAAGTAATGTCTCTGCTTTTTAATATGCTATCTAGGTTGGTCATAGCTTTCCTTCCAAGGAGCAAGCATCTTCCAATTTCATGGCTACAGTCACCATCATCAGTGACTTTGGAGCCCCAGAAAATAACGTCTGCCACTGCTTCCATTGTTTCCCTATCTATTTGCCATGAAGTGATGGGACTGGATGCCATGATCTTAGTTTTCTGAATGTTGAGCTTTAAGCCAACTTTTTCACTCTCTTCCTTCACTTTCATCAAGAGGCTCTTTAGTTCTTCTTCACTTTCTGCCGTAAGGGTGGTGTCATCTGCATATCTGAGGTTATTGATATTTCTCCCGGCAATCTTGATTCCAGCTTGTGCTTCCTCCAGCCCAGCATTTCTCATGATGTACTCTGCATATAAAGTTAAATAAGCAGGGTAACAATATACAGTCTTGACATACCCCTTTCCCGAAATGGAACCAGTCTGTTGTTCCATGTCCAGTTCTAATTGTTGCTTCCTGACCTGCATATAGGTTTCTCAAGAGGCAGGCCAGGTGGTCTGGTATTCCCATCTCTTTAAGAATTTTCCACAGTTGTTGTGATCCACACAGTCAAAGACTTTGGCATAGTCAATAAAGCAGAAATAGATGTTGTTCTGGAACTCTCTTGCTTCTTCGATGATCCAAAGGATGTTGGCAATTTGATCTCTGATTCCTCTGCCTTTTCTAAATCCAGCTTGAACATCTGGAAGTTCACAGTTCACATACTGTTGAAGCCTGGCTTGGAGAATTTTGAGCATTACTTTGCTAGCATGTGAGATGAGTGCAATTGTGTGGTAGTTTAAGCATCCTTTGGCATTGCCTTTCTTTGGGATTGGAATGAAAACTGACCTTTTCCAGTCCTGTGGCCACTGCTGAGTTTTCCAAATTTGCTGGCATATTGAGTGAGGCACTATCACAGCATCATCTTTCAGGATTTGAAATAGCTCAACTGGAATTCCACCACTTCCACTAGCTTTGTTCGTAGTGATGCTTCCTAAGGCCCACTTGACTTCGCATTCCAGGATGTCTGGCTCTAGGTGAGTGATCACACCATCATGATGATCTGGGTTGTGAGGATATTTTTTGTACAGTTCTTCTGTGTATTCTTGCCACCTCTTCTAATATCTTCTGCTTCTGTCAGGTTCATAATATTTCTGTCCTTTATCAAGCCCATCTTTGCATAAAGTGTTCCCTTGGTATCTCTAATTTTCTTGAAGAGATCTCTAGTGTTTCCCATTCTACTGTTTTCCTCTATTTCTTTGCAATGATAACTGAGGAAGGCTTCCTTATCTCTCCTGATATTCTTTGGAACTCTACATTCAAATAGGTATATCTTTCCTTTTCTCCTTTACTTTTTGCTTCTCTTCTTTTCTCAGCTATTTGTAAGGCCTCCTCAGACAGCCATTTTGCTTTTTTTTGCATTTCTTTTTCTTGGGGATGGTCTTGATCCCTGTCTCCTGTACAATGTCACAAATCTCTGTCCATAGTTCATCAGGCACTCTGTCTATCATATCTAGTTCCTTAAATCTATTTCTGACTTCTACTGCATAATCATAAGGGATTTGAGTTAGGTCATACCTGAATGGTCTAGTGGTTCTCCCTACTTTCTTCAATTTAATTCTGAATTTGGCAATAAGGAGTTCGTGATCTAAGCCACAGTCAGCTCCCGGTCTTATTTTTGCTGACTGTATAGAGCTTCTTTATCTTTGACTGAAAAGAATGTAATCAATCTGATTTCAGTGTTGATCATCTGGTGATGTCCGTGTGTAGAGTCTGAGGAGCCCAGGTTTCCTCACGTGTAATTAGGATGGGAAATTGTGTATGGACCCCAGGCACCTTCAGTCCCAATTGTCTTGAGTGTCTGACTCTGGGGTCTACACCTTGGAGGGCAGTCTCTTCTCCAGTATGGTCCTTTGCAGACCATAGGATGGCTGGTTTAGATGCCTGAGGGCAATTCCGGTTGAGATGCCCCTCCTTTCCACAGTAATAACAAGTCCATCCATTTTCATCTGTGTCCCTCTGAGCATTTTTCCTCAGGCTGTTTCAGAACAGATCTAATAGTCATTGTTGGGACTTCAGTCTTTCCCTGGTATTTTTTGTCTCTTCTTTTTCTCCTCGTATTCTCTACCATAATATACCATCTGAGCCAGCTGCAACAGTTTTCTAAAGACTGATTTGGTCCAAATGCCTGTTTTCACAACTTAATGGCAGATACCTGGAGCCAGCTGAGTGAGAAATCTGCCCTTTAAGGTCATTCCTCCTTCTGGACTTTCAGAATCAACATCAGTAAACTTGCGGAGAGCCTCCCATAATCGATCTAGGAATTTACCAGGAGTTTCCTCCTCTCTGTTCTATGTCAGCCAACTTAGCATAGTATAAAGTCTTAGCATGCGTTTGCTTGCATCCTTCAAGAATACATCTGGCAAAGTGGTTCTGATCCCACCTTCTTTTAGCCGTGTTATAGTCCCAGTCTGGCTCTGTTGTGTGAACTGCTTGGCTCCCAGTAGGGAGGAGGGCTATTTTGTGTTTCCTCTTTCCCTTGTCTCACGCTCAAGCCATTCATCTCTGAAAGTAGTAGTTTCCCCCAAAACTCACGTTTTTGAGTCAGGAGTCAGTTTCTGTCCCAAGACATGCATCACATCTCTCCAAGTAAGGTCATAAAGTAAAGTTGGTCCCGTAAAGGCTTCTATGTACTTTTTCAATTCTCTAGTCTTGACCACAACTGAGACGTAGAATTTCTACCAAGACTGAGGCAACCCCTCCTGGAAGGGTTCCCTATTCTCAGCCTGTTCAGTTGCGAGCCCTGAATACTGGGGGGAAAGTAAGAGGACAGGAGGGAGCTGAAGATTTCACACCCAAATCTGCACCCTTAAGACATAAGTCTGGCATGTCTCACAAAGAGATAAAGAGCAACATAAATGGTACTTCTACCCATTTCTCTTGTTTTCTACAGAACCGATCTCATTATAAAACAGTATTATAATTGAGACCCTTCAATCAGCCAGTGTTCCCCATCTTCCAAAGGATACTGTGGCCATTCAGTATCACAGAAGAAGATCAAGCATTTTTTTTTTAAACTCAGGGGATAAAACTTGTCCCAGTTTTTAAAATACATTTTAAAGGAGTAGTTCTGGAACTGCTAGCTCCCATCTGTAAGAGAGAAAAATGCAGCATCCACAGCCATGGCTTCTTTCCATTGGAAGTGTCCTTCTCTGCTCTAGATGGGGGTATAGACAGACTTTCCACTGAAGCTTTCCTTCCCTGGTCAGACTTAGTCTGTCCCTTACCGATGCAGGTGCAGTACTTGTCCCTTCCGGTTCTACCACTGAGGTGGGGTGGAGATGCACTAGGGGTAGACCTGATGGCATCCCGGATTTATTTCTAATTCCATACCACCAAGACCTTTGTTTGATTTCCCCTTGTCCTCTGACGCCTCTCGGGGTGGAACAGAGTAGCTTTCCTGGAATGTTTCCTAAGCTAGGACTACTAGGGGAAGCATCTGTCTTACATGTGCCTGTGCACCATGAACTGCAGCCTCCCAGGCTCCTCCGTCCATGGGGTTTTCCAGGCAAGAGTACTGGAGTGGGTTGCCATTTCCTTCTCCAGGGGATCTTCCCAACTCTGGGGTTGAACCCAGATCTCCCTCATTGCAGGCAGACGCCTTACCCTCTAAGCCACCAGGGAAGCCCATCGTAGAAATAGTGAGTCATAAAGGGATGAACAGCAACCAAGATGTCCCTCCTAAGTGTCACCACACCAGTACATGTGATAGCAAAAGAGGTGGTGGATGGTCGGTCAGTGAGGATAAAGTGAGTTTTGCCCTCAAGCTACTAGGACCAATCCTTCTAGTTCATTTCCACAGATTCCACAAAAGGAATATCTAGGGAGTTGAGACAAAAGCCATCAGAGAGCCTTCTCTGGTCTGCTAAGAGCTAGCACTACCAGAAGAAGAAGCCCATTGCACTTCCAATCTGACCAGATCCTGCAGTTCCCAATCTGTGTCCTCAAAAACCTCAAGGTCACCAGCAGTGCTTCTATCCACATAGATCAGAGGTACAGACATGACAAAGACTCACTTTCAGGTCACTGGCCCCTGAGGCAGTCAGCCACAAAAGTGACCTCTAGCCTGAGAGACGTTCCTGGAGTTAGAGCTCCACCTCACTCCCAAACAAGCTCTTTTAACTTTCAGCCCCTAGCAAGGCTAGGTGCTTCCATACACAGAGTCTAAGTAAAAGCACACAGTGATGGCATGAATCACAAGTCCCTTGAAAGCCTATGACCCAACAGATTAGGTTAGTAGTTTTAATTCCTCATGCAATTACAAAATGGTCAAAGAGACCAGGAAAAGGTGACCGAGAAAGGAAAGTTTGGTCCACACGCTTTCCCCATCTCTGGCCGCTCCCCTCGCAGGGATGTTGGGTGTCTCTTGGCATTGGCAGGTCGATATAAACCCCCAACAAGGCTCCATTTTGGGGCCTGCCTTCAGTCATTACAAGGCACCCCAAAATCACACAGCAGGACTCATCACTTGCTTCGCGCAGGGCGTGTCATTCATTTAAACAAGCACACTGTAGAGTTAGTAAATTAAAGCAGAAAATGTGTATATTGAGAAGGCAGAGAGGCTAGAGCTCTTGAATGTTCTCACCTTGTCCTGAAGATCCCAGATGAGCTCCCAAAATGATAGCTTATGGTGAACAGCGTCGGATTCAAGATCTCCAAAAAAGAAGATTTAACTTAGGGACCAGGGACCAGGGACCAGGGTTGATCACTCAAGAGCTTTTGTGTAACAGATTTTTATTGAAGTATGAAAAAGGGACAGAGAAAGCTTCTAACACTGACGTCAGAATGGGGGTGGAGAGTGCCCTAAAAGGGTCGTTTTTTTTTTTTTTTTTTTAACGTTTATATTTATCCTTCTTATTCTGAACTGTTTATTAATTCAACCTTGCTTAATTTTCAGGAAATCCCTATAAGATAAGTCAACATTATTAAACTGAGATACAGAAACATTAAATGATTTGCCCCAAGTTCTTGCATAGAAAACCAATGCTGAGAGGCAGACTTAAAAGAGAACAATTTCATCTAATGGACCATTCTCTCTCTGGACTTTGAGTTTTATAATAGACTTTATGTTTTGTAATAGACTATGAAGAGTTTTGAAAGTTGATAATGACATTTTGAAGGTATCCTTGCCTTCTAAAAGAATAAAGTAATGAAAGATTGATGTGACTTCACATGGAAGCAATTATTTCTTCACAGAAGGGAAGTGACCAGAGAGTACCGTGTTATGGCCTAGGACAAATGCAATGGAATCAGAGACAAGGGCGCACAGAGGCATCTTTCTCCTTCAGTGATGATCTGACATTTTCCAGGGAAGCTTAAACAGCAAAAGAGTGGACTGCAACATGGTCAGAAAGGTGTGCTGCTGTCATCTGAGACTCCGGACACTTGCAGAAGAGGGGAAATGGAATGCAGGGGAAGTGGTTTTTAAGGCTCGGTTAGTTTCCTGTGTGTGCATGCTCAGTCGCTGGGTCATGTCTGACTCTTTGCGACCCCATGGACTATAGCCTCCCAGGCTCCTCCATGGGATTTCCCAGGCAAGAATCCTGGAGTGGGTTGCCATTCCCTTCTCCAGGAGATCTTCCCAACCCAGGGATTGAACCTGTGTCTCCTGCATTGTAGGCAGGTTCTTTACCACTGAGCCACCTGAGAAGCATGAAAAACATTAGTCTAGATCAGTAAATAGTTAATTTACCTCTAAAAAGTCTACCTTTTAAATGAACATGGATTTTTGAGTCTTATGAAAATGATTATTAGTTGGAAAAAAAATCCTTATCATTGGGTCTATTTTTGGTATAAAGGGAAGAAAGATGGTTGTGATTATTGGATGCAGAAAGGACTTAGGAAGAACTGAATAGATTTGCAATGGTGGTTTTTTCCTTTAATCTTGATGTAGCGATATAACATGACTTATAATGGAAGTGAAAATTGTATTATTCTTCAAGTAAGTAGAGAATTGCTTACTTCATATATATACTCTGCTCCTTGCTTGGAAGTGTCAGGGTTATACTGAAAAGGACTCACATCATTAAAAGTTTGTTTTTTTTTTTTTTTTTAGGGCTGGAGTGGGGTTTGGTGATAGGAGTGAGAATAGGAATAGGACCCAGATGAAGAAATAATAACATTAATGTCAAGGAAAATCATTACTTGGAATTTCTTTGGCTGATCTCTTGCTGGGAACTTACTCGATTGCTGAAAAAATATTAGACATGCTTAATTTGCTTCAGGTCAAAGTCTTCATTAAAATGAGAATTTGCAATTTATTTGCCTTGAGAATTGTGAAATTTTCTATCCAATAAGAAATAGTGATGGTGATGATCTTAAGATACATTGTGATCCATCCTAGAAAGTATAAATACTATTTTCAAAAGAGTAAACAAGCAATTTGGGAAAAGAACAAGATGTAACAGAACCAAGAATGGTACTAATGGTGCTGTTCTCACATTCTAACAGAATCTCTCATTCAAGCATCTAACAAATTAGATACAGGAGACAACTTGTTCTCAGGAATCAGCACTATGTCGTGGAGATATTACAAAGCCGCTCTCAGTGTCTAGCAGCTTTGGGCTTAACCTTCAGCCACCTCATTTGTCTTCCTCTTTATTATCATCATGTCATTACCATCTGCATCATCATCATTGTCATCACCTCTGTGTAGAGAAGTCTTCTCTAAACTAACTCTCCTCCTTTGTCACTAGAGTTTATCGTCCCATGATTTTTAACCCTTTTACCCTATCTTAAGTTTTCTCATTATGTATTTAAACATCAGAAATTACATTTTCTGTTCATTCTAGCTACACGGGAAGAGGATGGGTGAAGCTAGATGTCTAAAAAAATATGTTGTAATTCAAATATAGTGAAGACTAGAATCCCATAGTTAGTAGGACACAGGATCAACTAGGTATTATGGGGCCATCTATGCCAATGGATGGAGTCAGCCATCTTTTTTATCTCTTCCTGGAAGTGGTCTGCTGGTTAGGTTAGGAGCATAGGAACTGGCTTTTCTCTGTGAGACTATATACCTTCTACTATTTGGAACGCTTAAGACAGAATATAGCTATTTCCTATTTCATTGTCTGACTGATCTGTGAGTTTTTTGAGGACAGCAACTATACTACTTCTTCTTTAATATTATATCTATAAAACTTAGGTTTCTACCTCACACCAAGTTGTGGAGCTCAGTTTTGTTTGCTTGTTGAATTAATGAATCCCTGGTGGTTCAGGCAGTAAAGAATCTGCAATGCAGGAGACCCAGGTTTGATCCCTTGGTTGGGAAGATCCTCTGGAGAATGGAATGGTAATCCACTCCAGTATTCTTGCTTGGAGAAGTCCATGAACAGAGGAGCCTTGTGGGCTACAATCCATGGGTTCAAAAAGAATCAGACACAACTGAGTGACTAACCCTTGATACTTGATTATATAGTCACTAAATATGTATGTATCATAGTTAAGGTGTGTGCATATGTGTGTGTGATCTTGAGTTTGGTGTTGGCCTTTGTATCCATGTTACATCTGATATAAACATGGAACATGGCTCTAATTCATCCAAGTAAATTAATTGTGAGAATTATATTACAGACAATGTTGCTTCCTGAGCAGAGTAGAATCATGCTTTCAAAAGTGATTGGAAGTTTTAAATGATCCCTCCAGCATTTAATTTTACATATATACCATTAAAGTAGTTTGAATGAGGCAATAAATGTGGCTTGCAATATTCTTGATTATCAGTGATGGTTTAATTTAAAAAGAGCAGATAGTAAATTGAAATACACTTCACTCCCTCCCAAATTTCAGTTAAATTGAATTGCAAAGTTCAAGTTTTATGTGAACAAAAAGGCCACTGGAAAGGCCAATATAATTAAAATTCAATTAATATCTTACATATTTTTTTGAGCCTACAACAAATCATCCATTGTATTTTGGCAATGAGTAAATTCCCATTTGTCATAGAATTAGCCATTTACTTTCTTCTCCAATTTCAAAATCGAGTAGCAGTCTGGTTATATTCATTTCTCTCTTGGTTGAATTCATATGTGCATTTTTCATTCATAGTTCTTGTGAGAGTCTCTGATTAATATTTATTTACTAAGCTTTTTGAAATATGAACTTTTATAGGTCAACTCCATTAGAGAAATAATTGGGTTTTTTGCCAACATCAGAATGTAATAAGTGATTGTAAATCAGCATTTTGAACAGGGAGAAAATGAAGATAAAGTGTCTATTATGGAAAAGGGAGTTGAGTTTGTTTTGACTCCCCTCTCAGCAAGAAAAAAATTCCAAGACTTTGCTTTCAGTTCCTTTCGAGTCTTAAAAAGACCTTGGGGACTGATTTGGTTTTACATCGACATGTAAAACCATGGTTAGGTTAGCGTGACAACATTTGGATTAATAATTCTTTTTTTGAGTAAATTGAGCAATAAAATGCATTTATAATAAACATGTATATATTGTTCACTCTATAGTGATTATGTATGCTGTCTCATTCAATACTTATATTTAATCTGTGAGATGTATATTACTTTTCCAATTTTTCAGATCAAGAAACTAAAGCTCAGAGACGTTAATTTGTCTAAGGTCAGAACATAATTTTGCTGGCAAGCAATAAACATAAAAGTCATGAAGTTACATAGTTTGAGCAAACCCTGGGAGGTAGCGAAGGACAGGGAAGCCTGGCATGCTGCAGTCCATGGGGTTGCAAAGAGTTGAACACAACTTGGTGACTGAACAACAACAAATGAAGTTACATACTTTTTGTCTGCTTATTGAATGCTATTTTCATTCAACATCCTTGTTCTATGCACAGTTGTTCAAACTGTGCAGGACTGGTACCTAATGAAAACCTTAAAATACAATAATACAGTTGCCAACTCAATGTTGTTAGCCCAATTGTTTTAACACTAAACATGTATCCAATTATGCCTTGCATTTCTTGATAGTAATTTCAAATTTTAATTATACTATCATATTGACTAAATTTGGGGTTACTTCCCCCTAAAATAAACATGTATGAGAGTGTAAATCTGTGGACTTTGAATGGAATATCTCCTTGGGGCCATCGCTCCCTATCAGATGGCCTTGCAAAGAAGGCCTGGTTGCTATAACTGAATTAGTCTCTCGGATCATTCATAAATCTAAATATGCTATCTGGTATCTATGTGACATAAATTAGGGCTGAGATTTTTGAAAATTAGAAGCATAAGAGAAATTCCTAACCATCAACCATTAAGGCATCTTCTGATACTGCCCAGCAATCCTTCTGAGTTTCCCTGGTCTGCGTGTTTCATTATTCTCCCCTGTGACTATTTGAAAATTTCCCCTCTCATCCTAAACTTCTGCTCATAGCAATTCCTGCTCACTCTCAGCATCCTACTTTGCAGAGAAGATAGGAATATTAGATGGTGTGGCAGACAGACCATGGTATAATGGGCCCCAATGATCACCACCTCCTGCTGTTCACACACCACTATGACTTGCATCTTGCGAGCAGGCTATGTTGTTTACTTGGCTACCACACTTTAATGAATCAAATTGCTTCTGGTGGCAGAATTTCTAAACTGGCCCCAAAAAGATGTTGAGTTCTAATCCCCAGAACCTATGAATATAATCAGATATCACTCTCATGATTATGTCATGTTACATGGCACACTTGACCATAAGCTATCTGGGTGGGTCTAATCTAATTGGTTTAGCTCAGTCACTCAGTCATGTCCAACTCCTTGTGACCCCATGGACTGCAGCACTCCAGGCTTCCCTGTGCATCACCAACTCTTGGAGCTTGCTCAAACTCATGTCCATTGAGTCAGTGATGCCATCCAACCATCTCATCCTCTGTCTCATTCTCTCATCCTAATCTAATCACATCAGTCTTTAAAAAAAATGATCTTCCTCTAGCTGATGGCAAAAGGGGCAGTAAGAGAAACCTGAAGCATGAGAAGGGTTAACCACTTCATTGCTGACTTTGTAGATGGAGGGGACTATGTGATGAGTAATCCAGACAGCTTCTAGGAGCAAAGACCAGTCTCCAAGTGATGGCCCACAAGGGAGCACAGACCTCAGTCCTACAGCCGCAAAGAACTGGATTCTTCGAACAACCTGAATAATCTTGGAAGTGAATTTTTCTCTGTCGAGTGGAAGTCAATGGTAACCTCTGGTCAACAGTTACAAACTGAGCCCTTCCACCCAATAGTCACTGGGGAACTAAACTCTACCAATGACCACATGTACCTGGAAACAGTTTCTTCCAAATCAGATGTGTTTAAGGCACATATAATAGTAAATTTAAGATGAAGAACAAAGCCTGCTTTTAGATGGGGTCTTAGGGAAGGACTGATCTGGTACCAAAATTAACATGTCAGACCAGCCAGGATGAAAACAAAGAGATTACAAATGGAGTCAGAATTTGGAGGTGAGAGTTACTTTCTTGCATCTCAAGGAGTGACCTCAAGTCACAACAAAGTCCTTACCAAGTGAGACAGAGATACTAAAGCCTTAAGGCCAACACAGAGAAGTTGTTGAATGTGGAAAGGCCTGGAATCTTCTGCCCTCCTATATGAAAAACAAAGGCCACTGTTGATCTTGATTGGCAGGTCACTTAAGAGAAGGTAATAATCAAATCTGTCTGTACAGTCTTGGGAAGGGGCTCCCATCGCCTGACCTAGAATATAGTTGGAACACCAGGAAGACCTAAACACACACCAAGAACCAGAGGATATTCCAATATTTCACCATTAAGTCATTTACACTGCAGTGGTTTTATCTCAATATATTCAATGAGAGTAAAGAAGACATGGTGGCTCAGTGGTAAAGAATCTGCCTGCAATGCAGGAGCCACAGGAGACATAGGTTTGATCCCTGGGTTGGGAAGATCCCCTGGAGAAGGACATGGCAACCCACTCCAGTATTCTTGCCTAGAGAATCCCAAGGACAGAGGAGCCAGGCAGGCTACAGTCCAAACGGTTGCAGAGTCAGACATGACTGAAGTGACTTAGCATGCACATTCAAAGAAGATATGATATATAGGCCAGATTTTGTCATCTAAATACTAATTCATTCTCATTGTTGCTCTTGAATTGTGAGTCTCACCTGCACCAAAACATAACTTCATGTACAAATAAACCACATTTAATTATTTGATGTGATGCTAGATGTACATGATCTTGTACATATGTTATTGTTCAGTTGCTAAGTCATGTCTGACTCTTTGTGACCCCATGAACTGCAGCACAGCAGGCTTCTCTGTCCTTCACTATCTCCCTGAGTTTTCTCAGACTTGTGTCCATTGGGTCAGTGATGCCATCCAACCATCTCATGCTCCTTCGCCTCCTTCTCCTCTTGCCCTCAATTTTTCACAGCATCAGGATCTTTTCCAATCAGTCAGCTCTTCGCATCAGGTGGCCAAAGTATTGGAGCTTCAACTTTAGCATCAGTACTTCCAATGAATATTCAGGGTTGATTTCCTTTAGATTTTACTGGTTTGATCTCCTTGCTGTCTGAGGGACTCTCAACAGTCTTCTCCAGCACCACAGTTCAAAAGCGTCAATTCTTACACATTACAGAAAATTATCTCCTTACTCTAATTTTGTCTTTCAAAACCAGAGCTAGAGGAAAAGAGTCTACTATTCCATATATGTGTCGAGAATAAACTAAATCTTACAAATCTGGAAGTATCCATTTAAAATCAGATCAACCATGGCTCATATCCCAGCATCAACACTTTTCTAGCTAAGTGATCTTTGAAATGTTATTTAATCCCTCAAATCTGTTTTCTCCACAGGGAAATGAGATAATAATGTCTCCATAAGAGGATGGTTTATACGGCCTGGAAAAGGGAATGTGTACAAGTTGCTTCTCAGACAATCATAACCTAACAGAGACTAAACTAGGTCAGTTTTCCTTCCCACTTGTTCTAATAAGGACTTATATGGAGAGGGGAAAATCACTTAGGGGTTGAGAGAATATTATTGGCCAATGAAAATATGTTTTTCATTAAGGGGGATTCACATTTAAGGGGTTTCCCTGGTGGCTCAGATGGTAAAGAATCTGCCTACAATGGAGGACACTCAGGTTTGATCCCTGGATCAGGATGATCCCCTGGAGAAGGAATGGTACCCATTCCAGTATTCTTGCCTGGAGAATCCCATAGACAGAGGAGCCTGGTGGGTTACAGTCCATAGGGTCAAACAGAGTCAGACACAACGAAGTAACTAACACTTAACACACATTTAAAGTCAAGTCTTGATATATCTATGGACCAATCTCCCTAAGGGATATTTATCATAATGGGGCCCTAAGAAGTCCTAAAGGAAATCAGTCCTGAATATTCGTTGGAAAGACTGATGCTGAAGCTGAAACTCCAATACTTTGGCCACCTGATATGAAGAACCAACTCATTGGAAAAGACCCTGATGCTGGGAAAGATTGAAGGTGGGAGGAGAAGGGGACAACAGAGGATGAGATGGTTGGATGGCATCTCTGACGCGATGGACATGAGTTTGAGTAAACTCCAGGAGTTGGTGATGGACAGGGAAGCCTGGCATGCTGCAGTCCATGGGGTTGCAGAGTCAGACATGACTGAGCTACTGAACTGAACTGAAGAAGTCAGAACAATTTTGCTTGGATGAGAATTCTAACTTATAGATATTAAAACATAGCATTATTTTTACTGAAATGTGTTAAGTATGTGGAAAATAATTGCCTGGACCCTAGTTTTGAATTCTTGGAACAAAGGAAGAGGGATTCTGTTTGAATGTTAGTATTTGTGGAAATGTCTGTGAGTCCCCCTTATTTTTAGCTCATAGTAGCTGACAGTTCTAGCTCTGGGGGATGACTGTGCAAGTGTTTTCAGTATTTACCAAATAGGACTAAATAAACAAAAAAGTGTCTTACAGGAAATCGTATTCACAGAAGTCAAACCACTGAAGTCGGCTGTGTGAGGAAATGGAAATGAATTAGGGAAGAAGACCATTGAACTCTACTGATCATTCAGTTCCACGTAAACCATGTCCATAAACCGTAAGAGTCTCTTGGACTGCAAGGAGATCAAACCAGTCTAATCCTAAAGGAAATCAACCCTGAATACTCATTGGAAGGACTGTTGCTGAAGCTAAAGCTCCAATACTTTGGCAACCCGATGCAAAAAGCCAACTCATTGGAAATGACCTGATGCTGGGAAAGATTGAGGGCAAAAGGAGAAGGTGGGGACAGAGGATGAGATTGTTAGATAGCATCACCAACTCAATGGATATGTATTTGAGCAAACTCTGGGAGACAGTGAAGGACAGGGAAGCCTGGGATGCTGTAGTCCATGGGGTCACATAGAGTCAAACATGACTTAGTGCTAAAGAAACAAAAGACCTATACATAGAAAGCTATAAAACACTGATGAAAGAAATCAAAGAGGACACAAACAGATGGAGAAATATACCGTGTTCATGGATTGGAAGAATCAATATTGTCAAAATGGCTGTACTACCCAAAGCAATCTACAGATTCAATGCAATCCCTATCAAGCTACCAACGGTATTTTTCACAGAACTAGACCAAAGAATTTCACAATTTGTATGGAAATACAAAAAACCTCGAATAGCCAAAGTAATCTTGAGAAAGAAGAATGGAACTGGAGGAATCAACCTGCCTGACTTCAGACTCTACTACAAAGCCACAGTCATCAAGACAGTATGGTACTGGCACAAAGACAGAAATATAGATCAATGGAACAGAATAGAAAGCCCAGAGATAAATCCACGAACTTATGGACACCTTATCTTCGACAAAGGAGGCAAGGATATACAATGGAAAAAAGACAACCTCTTTAACAAGTGGTGCTGGGAAAACTGGTCAACCACTTGTAAAAGAATGAAACTAGAACACTTTCTAACACCATACACAAAAATAAACTCAAAATGGATTAAAGATCTAAATGTAAGACCAGAAACCATAAAATTCCTAGAGGAGAACATAGGCAAAACACTCTCCGACATAAATCACAGCAAGATCCTCTATGATCCACCTCCCAGAATATTGGAAATAAAAGCAAAAATAAACAAATGGGACCTAATGGAACTTAAAAGCTTTTGCACTACAAAGGAAACTATAAGTAAGGTGAAAAGACAGCCCTCAGATTGGGAGAAAATAATAGCAAACAAAGCAACAGACAAAGGACTAATCTCAAAAATATACAAGCAATTCCTGCAGCTCAATTCCAGAAAAATAAATGACCCAATCAAAAAATGGGCCAAAGAACTAAACAGACATTTCTCCAAAGAAGACATACAGATGGCTAACAAACACATGAAAAGATGCTCAACATTGCTCATTATCAGAGAAATGCAAATCAAAACCACAATGAGGTACCATTACACGCCAGTCAGGATGGCTGCTATCCAAAAGTCTACAAGCAGTAAATGCTGGAGAGGGTGTGGAGAAAAGGGAACCCTCTTACACTGTTGGTGGGAATGCAAACTAGTACAGCCGCTATGGAGAACAGTGTGGAGATTCCTTAAAAAACTGGAAATAGAACTGCCATATGATCCGGCAATCACACTGAGGAAACCAGATCTGAAAGAGACACGTGCATCCCAATGTTCATCGCAGCACTGTTTATAATAGCCAGGACATGGAAGCAACCTAGATGCCCATCAGCAGATGAATGGATAAGGAAGCTGTGGTACATATACACCATGGAATATTACTCAGCCATTAAAAAGAATTCATTTGAATCAGTTCTAATGAGATGGATAAAACTGGAGCCCATTATACAGAGTGAAGTAGGCCAGAAAGATAAAGACCAATACAGTACACTAACGCATATATATGGAATTTAGAAAGATGGTAACGATAACCCTATATGCAAAACAGAAAAAGGGACACTGATGTACAGAACAGACTTTTGGACTCTGTGGGAGAAAGTGAGGGTGGGATGTTTCAAGAGAACAGCATCGAAACATGTATATTATCTAGGGTGAAACAGATCACCAGCCCAGGCTGGATGCATGAGACAAGTGCTCAGGCCTGGTGCACTGGGAAGACCCAGAGGAATGGGGTGGAGAAGGAGGTGGGAGGGGGGATCGGGATGGGGAATACATGTAAATCCATGACTGATTCATGTCAATGTATGACAAAAGCCATTACAATATTGTAAAATAATTAGCCTCCAACTAATAAAAATAAGTGGAAAAAATTAAAAAAAAAAAGATGTAGTATGTGTATACCGTGGAATACTACTCAGCCATAAAACATAAAATAATGACATTTGCAGCAACATGGATGCAACTAAAGATTATCATACTAGGTGAAAGAAGCCTTGATGCCAGAGGGGAACCGAGGAAGGGTCAAAAACAGAGGGTCCCCAAGAAGGAGCACCTTCCACAAGTGCTCTTCCTAATGACCCTTTGAGGATGAAGGGCACCCTACTCATGCAGCTTTTGACCAAGAGTTAGAGCGACATAGGGAGGCAAAAACACATTCTGCATCTGGCCCAAACCTTCCTGTTATCTAAATAAGTTGCTAGATAATGTCTTTCATGTACTTGAAAATCTCTGCTTTGCTTTTCTGTTTTTTTTAACTGAAGTATAGTTGATTTACAATGTTGTGCTAATTTCTGTTGTACAGCAGGTGATTCAGTTTTATATATATATATTCTTTTATAGTATTCTTTTCCATTATGGTTTATCATAAGATATTGAATATAGTTCCCTGTGCTATACAGTAGGACCTTGTTGTTCACCCATTCTATATACTAATTTGCATCTGCTAACCCTGAAGTTCTAACCCATCTCTCCCCCAGCCCTTCTCCTTTGGCAACCACCAGTCTGTTCTCTATGTCTGTGAGTCTGTTTCTGTTTCACAGATGCGTTCATTTGTGTCATATTTTAGGTTTCACATATAAGTAGTATCATATGTTATTTGTCTTTCTATTTCTGACTTTTAATATGATAATCTCTAGTTGCATCCATGTTGCTGCAAATGACATCATTTCATTCTTTTTTATGGCTGAATAGCATTTCATTGTGTGTGTGTGTGTGTGTGTGTGTGTGTGTGTGTGTGTATCTTCTTTATCCAGAGAATCTCTGCTTTGAATCTCAATTTTATTAGCCTCAATTTTAACAGGAGCTAGAAGAATTCCAATCCATTATTTTCTCTGGGATAGTTGGAGGGTGCCATGGTTCTGATATTTTATGCTGACCCATGAGAGTTTTAGGTGAGGTGAAGAGCTTGCAAAACATCTCAATGGTTCTTTTTAAAGACTTAAAAGACCCATCTGTTATTAGAATATATTGCTCCTTTCTTTCTTCTCCCACAGCAGTTTGTATATGTGTATATCTATATTTCTAGAGGCTTCTAAAATTATTTGTTTACAAGTCTCTACACCATTAGAGTGTTAGTTCCCTGAGGGCAAGAACTTGGTATTATTCATGCTTAAACTCTCAGCACCTAACAAATGACTGATATATGGCAAGTCTTCAATACTTACTTGGAGTGAATAAATAAATTCTGGCATTCCTTTACAACACTTGCAAGGATGGAAAGCCAGGAATGATTGGAAGGGAATTCTTCATAATTTGCATATCCATATAAAATTGAATAACCATTGAGTTTGTTTTTGTTCAATAAATTTTTACTGAATATCTACAGGTACCAGCCAATGTTTTAGGTAAAGGGGACACACAGATGATTATGATATTACTCCTTCTTGAGAATAGTTCAAAACAAATTATTAATTTAACATTTTTTTCTGGATAAAAGAAGTGGCTTGACATGTCTTTGGAGCTGATTGTGTGTGTCTGATGGCAGTTAATCCATTTCTGCATATGATGCCATTTGAAAGGGTTTTCTTATTCTAATATAAGAAACCATTATCAGTATTATCAATAAAATATCAGACAAAAGGCAATGCAATTTTTAAAAAGCCGTTTATTTCTCTGCACTATATAGTTTGGTGAAATTATATACTTTGTGTCATGACTAATTTAAGTAGAGTATTGCAGTTTAGTAGTTATCTGTTCACATGTTTGACTTTTTGCTTATCCGTTGGTTAAACGGAACTTTCAACAGTGCAAGTTGCTCGTCTCAAAAGTCCTCTGGTTATTGAACCATTGCTGCCATCTAGTGGGAGAATTTGGTGTTTTGGAAGGAAGACCATGCCTCCAAAAAATTAGTATTATGATCATAATCAAATTTTTGTTACCATGAACCACCAAAATTTAAATCCTTTATAATACTGAATTACAATAAAATTAAGTCCTTTAAAACATTGACCATTCTAACAAATCTTTATTGATATATACATATATTATAATTGTTTGGCATGTTTTATCCTTGCATTGTTGTGCTCATGGTTATACAAAATATTTCTTTTCTATTCTTTGGCATTTACTACAGTTAGATGATTAAATTGTAATTCTATATGATTAATTTCACTCTTCCTTGACATTAATCAGATATTTTACAGCAATAAAAGTTATCTTTCACACTTGATTATTCAACCTAACAAATCTTTCAAATTCTTTTATGATGTTTCCTCTCTGAACTGTAAAAGCAGAAGACACCTACCTGCTTGAGCTGATGGTTCCAATGAATCAACTCTTGAGGGGAGCACAGGTCACCGTTGATCCCCACACTCAGGTGTTGAAGCTTAGAGGGAGACCAGGACACGTGACAGGGCTGCATGCAGATCTTGGAAGTTATATGTTATATAGAATACCGATTCAATGGCAATGGGAGTGTTTAAGACATTTTTTAAAGAGGAGATAAAGATAAGTTATTGAGGGCTCAGTGGTAAAGAATCTGCCTACAATGCAGAAGCTGCAGGAGACACGGGTTCAATCCCTGACTCAGAAAGATTCCCTGGCAACCCCCTCCAGTATTCTTGCCTGGAGAATCCCATGGACAGAGAAGTCTGGTGGGCTACCGTCCATAGGGTCGCAAAGAGTCAGACATTACTGAACTGATTTAGCATGCATGCAAAGATTAGTTTCTCTCAAAGATTTTTAGAAAACAGTGAATCTACTGTATCTTTTTCTGCAGGAGAGTCATGTGGATGAATTCACACACTGGCAAGTAAACTGTCAATCCCTCTGAATGAGATAAAAAGTACTAATGGAAAAATACAGGTATCTAACCAGGAGAGCGAGGACACTACCTTTTCAGCAAACACACAAACAAAAGTCACCAAAAGTCTCTAGGCACAGAACAAGGAGAATTACTCAGAATAGTATCAATTTTGGCAGGCAAGTAAAATCTATATTGAGGATTGATTGATTACCTTTTTATAAGACATTGACACGTGCAGTTTTTATGTTACTTAGGTAAAACGTAATTGTGATCATCAAAAATAATTATTGAGTGCTCACTTTGTGCCAGCAAACACTGAGATGTGAAAAAGCCTGAGATTCGTCTCTATTATCAGAAAAAAAATAGATATAAAGAGTGATGCCAAAGGAGGGTGGCAAAGGCAGAACAGAAAGGACTTTTAATTGACATTCAACTTTGTTGGGCTTTTCTCTCTCTTTGAAATTTGGACTTACAATCAATAAAACGGTACAAATAAAATACAAGGCAGCGGGAAGAAACTGAGTTATAATTTATTCTCTCATATTCCAATAAACATCTAGTTAGTACAGAGAAAAGAATATGTATTAATATTTTAGAATCCTCTTAGGTATAAGAAAACAAATCCCACAAAATTGATTCTTGTGTCAATTTCTCAATATTCTACAACTGTAACTCCTTTAAACATCATCAAAAATGTTTTGAAATTTTAAACATGCACACTATCTAGAAATTTTTAGTGGGGAAAATAAGTAATTCAAACATGAGAGAGAAATTTATTCTTTATTGAAACTAACTCATCAAAGCAAAATCAACTCATTTTTAGAAAATACAATTCAAAGATGGAATGATACACACTGTAATTGCAATGGCAACGTGTGTAGAAAGGTATCCTTGCGGCTGACAGCGTTTACACTGAGACAGTCTATCAAATGGGGATGCACGACAGAAGGTACTTGGTTTGCAAAGTACTACTGAAACACTATTCAGTTTAACTTGAGTGGATTGACCTTTTTTACACATGTGAATGAATGTAGTGAGCCAAGATTCATAGGATCCTTGAGGTACATGTCTTAACAGCAGGAGTAACTAGAATAAAAACATCTGTAATCATCCTCTGCGGAAATTGACCAACCACTCACGAGATAGTCTATTGACATGCATAGTGTTTATCTCTGTGTCATTTACAGAAAAGAATTGTCAGCCTCTGTGTATGAGTTTTCTTTTCTCAGCTATTTGTAAGACCTTCTCAGACAACCATTTGCCTTCTTGCGTTTCTTTTTCCTTCGGATGGTTTTGGTCACTGCCTCCTGTATGTTATGAACCTCCATTCACAGTTCTTCAGGGACTCTGTCTATCAGATCTAACCCCTTGAATCTGTTTGTTACCCCCACTGTATAATCATAAGGGATTTGATGTAGGTCATACCTGAATGGTCTAGTGGTTTTAAGATGTGTTTAAGATATGTTTAAGATCAATAAGATGTCTTTGTTTTCATATATATATTATACTTTTTTCATTTTGTATATATATGTATATATAAATATATATATTTTATACACATATATATTTTATATATATATATATGTTATAACAATAGCCTCACATGATGATCCCGGAACTGAAGTCAGCATGTTGGTGTCCCAGGTGAGTCAAAAGTGAAGTTCCAGTCAAAGGCCAGTAGGCTCGAGACCAACAAAGATCTGATGTTTAAGTTTAAGTTCGAATGCAGGGGAAAAAAAAACAAGGTGTCTCAGCTGAAAGACAATCAGCAATCTGGCAGGAAGTACTCCTGTTGTCTGGGAGAGAGTCAGCCTTTTTGTTCTGTGTTAAACCTAAAAATTGAAGATAAAAATATGGAAGACATGATAAAGAAAAGATACGAACCAACACATTGATTTAATAAATGTTTCCTGAGACTCACCAAGTGCCAAGCACTCACTATTCTTGGTGTAAGACAAAAAGCAGTGAACAAAGACAGATCTCTTGGCCTCATGGAGTTTATACCCAGGAACAGAAAGACAGTAAAAAATAAGAGTATATAGATATGATTTCAGGGAGAGCTAAGGGCTGGGAGGAAAAGTAAAGCTTACCAGTGACTGAAGGATAACATGTTAATCTCTCAGTCGTGTCCAACTCTGTGGCCTCATGGGCTGTAGCTCACCACTCCTCTGTCCATGGAGTTCTCCAGGCAAGAATACTGGAGTGGGTAGCTATTCCCTTCTCCAGGGAATCCTCCTTCACCATCTGAACCCCCAGGGAAGCCCCTGGATAGGTACCCTAAGACAGGGTGGATGAGCAAAGTCTAAAAAATCACACCTATAACTTCAGATTTACGTTTATAACTTCCTTTTCCTTACTACTCATTGGGTTATATTTGCTGAAGTTAACACTTCAGCTGGTTAGGATTACCTAAATACCCCAAACTTGCATTCCTAAAGGATCTAAGTGAAAGTGAAAGTGTTAGTTACTCAGTTGTGTCCGACTTTTTTCGACCCCGTGGACTGTAGCCCGCCAGGTTTCTATGTTCATGGGATTCTCCAGGCAAAAATGCTGGAGGGGGTTGCCATTTCCTTCTCCAGGGGATCTTCCTGACCCAGGGATGGAACCCAGGTCTCCTGCATTGCAGGCAGATTCTTTACCATTTGAGACACTAGGAAAGGATCTAAGTTCTCAGTAATTTTACCTTAATTGAGTTGCCACTGTCTTCTTTAATTGTCATAGATTTATCAGAGGATATCCCACAGAATCCTCTAGACTTCAGACACACCCCTCCCTTTCTGTCTTTATACAGCAACAAACAAATTGTATCATGCTATTTGGGATCTATAACATTAGCTACCACAGTGATCTCTTTTCTAAGTCTATGTGTGGTGTTTTTTGTTTGTTTTTATTAAATTTTTTTTTTTTTAACCTCTCTGGCAGTGTGGGATCTTAGTTAAAGCATGCAGGGTCTTTGATCTTCGTTGTGGCATGCAGACTCTCAGTTGTGGCATGTGAGATTAGTTTCCTGACCAGGGTTGAACCTTGGCCTGCTGCATTGGAAACACAGAGTCTTAGACACTGGACCACCGGGAAAGTTCCTCTTTCTTTGTCTGTTTGTTCTACAGAATGATAACACACAAATGACTAAGAGGCCGTCCCAGTTTCTAACTGGGAAATAATTGATACATCCTCAGGGGATGTACCAGAGTTCAAAGCTATGAAGGTGGGAAGGAAAAATTTTGTGACTAAGTTATTAGGTATACTAGATAAACCCTTCCTGTTTTCATGCTTGGTCTTAGACTCACATATTCTGACTGTGGGAGGAAACAGAATCAAATGGTTGTTGCTGATTTTATGTACACACCACATCCTATTGGACACTGTGGAGAAACTTTGCAGAAAATTAGCTCTATAGCTGAGGTTTCAGTAGGCCAATTCCATCTCTGAGAGCTCAGTTGGTAAAGAATCTGCCTACAATGCAGGAGATCCTGGTTCAATTCCTGGGTCAGGAAGATCTGTGAGAAGGGATAGGCTACCCACTCCAGTATTCTTGGAATTCCCTTGTGGCTCAGCTGGTAAAGAATCCACCTGCAATGTGGAAGACCTATGTTCGATTCCTGGCCTGGGAAGATCCCCTAAAGAAGGGAAAGGCTACCTACTCCAGTATTCTGGCCTGGAGAATTTCATGGACTATATAATCTATGGGGTCACAGAGTCAGACACAACTGAGCAACTTTCACTTTCACTTTCGTCTAGAATGGTAAGAGCAATAAAGAATTTGACTGTGGCATCATTGCTTCTCTTCTCTTTCCATAAAATGAGTTTCTTTGTTCTGAAGCAACGCTGTATGGAAAAACAAGAAGGTAAACATGGTACCACAGATGAAGATGTTAGGACAAGTATAGTGGGCAAAACCACAAACCTCTATCCAGAATAAGCATCTAGTGAGGGCATGTAATTGTTCCCTGGAAGGTAGGAGGGGTCCATAGTAATCAGTCTTCGGTGACCGTGGTGTTTGTTTCTGCTACTAGCAAGCTGGGCAGTCAATGATGCATTTAGATCAGCTTTAGAGCGGAGGACCCCTGTTGTCCAGCTTCTGTATTTCCTCTGTCTTTGACCCGTACTACTCAGTCACTCAGTCGTGTCCGACTCTGTGACCCTATGGACTGTAGTCCACCAGGCTCCTCTGTCCATGGGATTTTTCAGGCAAGAATACTGGAGTGGGTTGCCATTTCCTCCTCCAGGGGATCTTCCTGACTCAGGGATCGAACCAGTCTCTCTTGCATCTGCTGCATTGTAGGCAGATTCTTTACCACTGTACCACTTGGGAAGCCCAGTAACTAATATGAACTGTTTAAGTCAAAACTTGTATTTTTCAGGCCCCATCTTTCAGGCCTTCATCTGAGTGGTGTTACAAGGCTGTGGTATCCACTTCTGGCCGCAACTGGATGCTTCACACATTCATCTGTAAACCAGGCATGAGTTGTTTTTATTTTCTTCCTTAGTAGGCAAGATGGGAACTGTGATAAGTCAAGTGAGACATCTAGCACACAAAATTCAAGGAGGTATCTACTGCTAGGATCATGTAAATGCTATCTTTTGTGAAAGGAAAGAAGAAATACTTGTGTGTATTTATGTTAGCAAAAGAAAACAGGAAGAATAAAAAATAATGAGATTTGTTACCTACAGGGGAGGTGTTCATGGGATGGACTTGATGGAGAAGTAATGACATTTTTGTGTAGTTTAACTTTTGAAGCCATATTAATGTTTTTCAGACTAAAAATAACAAAAGAAAACCCTAAAGATAGTATCAGAAAATTACTAGAGCTAATCAGTGAATTTAGCAAAGTTGCAGGATACAAAATCAATGCACAGAAATCACTTGCTTTTCTATACACTAACAATGAAAAATCAGAAAGAGAAAAGGAATCAATCCCATTCACCATTGCAACAAAAAGAATTAAATATCTAGGAATAAACTTACCTAAGGAGACAAATTCAGACTTAAATTGAAGAAAGTGGAGAAAACCACTAGACCATTCAGGTGTGACCTAAATCAAATCCCTTATGACTATACAGTGGAAGTGAGAAACAGGTTTAAGGGGCTAGATCTGATAGACAGAGTGCCTGATGAACTATGGACGGAGGTTCATGACATTGTACAGGAGACAGGAATCAAGACCATCCCCAAGAAAAAGAAATGCAAAAAAGCAAAATGGTCGTCTGAGGAGGCCTTACAAATAACTGTGAAAAGAAGGGAAGTGAAAAGCAAAGGGGAAATGGAAAGATATACCCATTTGAATACACAGTTCCAAAGAATAGCAAGGAGAGATAAGAAAGTCTTCCTCAGTGATCAATTGCAAAGAAATAGAGGAAAACAATAGAATGGAAAAGACTAGAGATCTCTTCAAGAAAATTAGAGATACCAAGGGAACATTTCATGCAAAGATGGGCTCAATAAAGGACAGAAATGGTAGAGACCTAACAGAAGCAGAAGATATTAAGAAGAGGTGGCAAGAATACACAGAAGAACTGTACAAAAAAGATCCTCACAACCCAGATAATCACGGTGGTGTGATCACTCACCTAGAGCCTGGAATGTGAAGTCAAGTGGGCCTTAGGAAGCATCACTACGAACAAAGCTAGTGGAGGTGGTGGAATTCCAGTTGAGCTATTTCAAATCCTAAAAGATGATGCTGTTAAAGTGCTGCACTCAATATGCTAACAAATTTGGAAAACTCAGCAGTGGCCACAGGACTGGAAAATATCAGTTTTCATTCCAATCCCAAAGAAAGGCAATGCCAAAGAATGCTCAAACTACCACACAATTGCACTCATCTCACATGCTAGTAAAGTACTGCTTAAAATTCTCCAAGCCAGGCTTCAGCAATATGCGAACCATGAACTACCAGATGTTCAAGCTGGTTTCAGAAAAAGCAGAGGAATCAGAGGTCAAATTGCCAACATCCTCTGGATCATTGAAATAGCAAGAGAGTTCTAGAAAAACATCTATTTCTACCTTATTGACAATGCCAAAGCCTTTGACTGTGTGGATCACAATAAACTGTGGAAAATTCTTGAAGAGATGGGACTACCAGACCACCTGACCTGCCTCTTGAGAAACCTGTATGCAGGTCAAGAAGCAACAGTTAGAAATGGACATGGAACAACAGACTGGTTCCAAATAGGAAAGGGAGTACATCAAGGATGTATATTGTCACCCTGCTTGTTTAACTTATATGCAGAGTACATCATGAGAAACACTGGGCTGGAGGAAGCACAAGCTGGAATCAAGATTGCCGGGAGAAATATCAATAACCTCAGATAAGCAGATGACACTACCCTTATGGCAGAAGGTGAAGAAGAACTAAAGAGCCTCTTGATGAAAGTGAAAGAGGAGAGTGAAACAGTTGGCTTAAAGTTCAACATTCAGAAAACTAAGATCATGGCATCTGGTCCTATCACTTCATGGGAAATAGATGGGGAAACAGTGTCAGACTTAATTTTTCTGGACTCCAAAATCACTGCGGATGGTGATTGCAGCCATGAAATTAAAAGATGCCTACTCCTTGGAAGGAAAGTTATGACCAACCTAGATAGCATATTAAAAAGCAGAGACATTACTTTGCCAACAAAGATCCATCTAGTCAAGGCTATGGTTTTTCCAGTGGTCATATATGAATGTTAGAGTTGGACTGTAAAGAAAGCTGAGTGCAGAAGAATTGATGCTTTTGAACTGTGGTGCTGGAGAAGACTCTTGAGAGTCCCTTGGACTGCAAGGAGATCCAACCAGTCCATCCTAAAGGAGATCAGTCCTGGGTGTTCATTGGAAGGACTGATGGTGAAGCTGAAACTCCAATACTTTGGCCACCTGATGCAAAAAGCTAACTCATTGGAAAAGACCCTGATGCTGGGAAAGATTGAGGGCAGGAGGAGAAGGGGACAACAGAGGATGAGATGGCTGGATGGCATCACCGACTCGATGGACATGGGTTTGGGTGGACTCCGGGAGTTGGTGATGAACAGGGAGGCCTGGCATGCTGCGATTCATGGAGTCGCAAAAAGTCAGACATGACTGAGCGACTGAACTGAACTGAAATGAAGGAGACAAAAGATCTATGCACAGAAAATTATAAGACACTGATGAAAGAAACCAAAGATGACATAAACAGATGAAGAGATATTCCATGTTCCTGGGTAGAAAGAATCAATATTGTGAAAATGACTATACTACCAAATGCAATCTACAGATTTAATGCAATCCCATCAAATTACCAATGGCATTTTTCACAGAACTAGAACAAAAAATTTCACAATTCCTGAATAGCCAAAGCAGTCTTGAGAAAGAAGAATGGAGTTGGAGGAATCAACCTTCCTGACTTCAGATTATACTACAAAGCTACAGTCATCATGACAGTATGGTACTGGCACAAGAACAGAAATACAGGCCAATGGAACAAGATAGAAAGCCTAGAAATAAACCCATGTACCTATGAGTACCTTATTTTTGACAAAGGAGGCAAGAATATACAATGGGGCAAAGACAGACTCTTCAATAAATGGTGCTGGGAAAACTGGACAGCTACATATAAAAGAAATTATGAAAAAAAAAAAAAAAAGAAATTATGAAATTAGAACACTTCCAACACCATAGACAAACTCAAAATGGGTAGACCTAAATGTAAGACCAGAAGCTATAAAACTCTTAAAGGAAAACATAGGCAGAACACTCGATGACATAAATCAAAGCAAGATCGTCTATGACCCACCTCCTAGAGTAATGGAAATAAAAACAAAAATAAACTAGTAGGACCTGAATAAACTTAAAAGCTTTTGCCCTGTAAAGGAAACTATAAGAAAGATGAAAAGACAACCCTCAATGGGAGAAAATAATAGCAAATGAAACAACTGACAAAGGATTAATTTCCAAAATATCCAAGCAGCTCATACAACTCAATACCAGAAAAACAAACAACCCAATCAAATTTGGGAAAAAGACCTAAACAGACATTTTGCCAAAGAAGACATACAGATGGCTAACAAACACATGAAAAGATGCTCAACATCACTCATTATTAGAGAAATGCAAATCAAAACTACAATGAGATATCACCTCATACTGGTCAGAATGGCCCTCATCAAAATGTCTACAAACAATAAATGCTAGAGAGGATGTGGAGAAAAGGGAACACTCTTGCACTGTTGGTGAGGAATGTAAATTGATATAGCCACTATGGAAGACTGTATGGCGATTCCTTGAAAAACTAAGAATAAAACCACCATATGACCCAGCAATCCCACTCCTACATATATTTACCCTGAGGAAACCACAACTGAAAGAGAAACATGTATCCCATTGTTCATTGCAGCACTATTTACAATAGCTAGAACATGGAAGCAACCTAGATGTCCATCTACAGATAAATGGATAAAGAAGTTGTGGTATATATACACAATGGAATACTGCTCAGCCATAAAAAGGAAGGCACTGGAGTCAGTTCTAATGAGGTGGATGACCTAGAACCTATTATACAGAGTGAAGTGAGTCAGAAAGTGAAAGATAAATACC